>NC_074673.1:18868200-19113200 GCF_029448725.1 Salvelinus fontinalis | reverse complement strand
TTGCTGAAAACACAAAGTAATGCATTCTTTTCAAGTGCTCTTTTGCCACATGATTGCTTTGTCCCAAATTAGTGGGTTTCTACTGTTTTTACATCTTCCAAAAGATGTGCATGCTTTGTCATCACAGTAACTTAAGGGCTGGCAATCTAACACAAACACACACGCTCATACACACAAAGTCTCTTTGATTTGGTTTATTGCTCTGCCTTGTGTGTGCATCATAAAAACAATTGAATAAGAAAAGGATCCAGCCATTATGATGCATGGAGGTCTTTGATCTGAATAATGTAATAATTGGTATTTTGATGAGGGAATGTTCTGCTACCTGTAGGATTCTGGAAGCACTTTGATTAAACACCTGTTTTGTTTAGGAACATTCTAATCTAAACTGCTTAGTGTTTTCTATTCTCACAATAGTTTAGCCAGGAAATAAAATGAACGAAAAAATGAACGATGTGTTCTCCTCTCTTTGGGTTACACGATCTCACTTTATTCCCTTCCCTGATTTAGTGCCACTGCAGCTCAACACCTGCACGCATATAAGGCCCTCCCCCGCGCTCCTTTCGGAAAAGCTGACCACGACTCCATTTTGTTGCTTCCAGCCAACAGACAGAAACTAAAACAAGAATCTCCCGCGCTCAGGTCTGTTCAACGCTGGTCCGACCAATCTGATTCCACGCTTCAAGACTGCTTCGATCACGTGGATTGGGATATGTTCCGCATTGCGTCCAACAACAACATTGACGAATACGCTGATTCGGTGAGCGAGTTCATTAGAAAGTGCATCGGCGACGTCGTACCCACAACAACTATTAAAACATTCCCAAACCAGAAACCGTGGATTGATGGCAGCATTTGCGCGAAACTGAAAGCGCGAACCACTGCTTTTCAACAGGGCAAGGTGACCGGAAACATGACCGAATACAAACAGTGTAGCTATTCCCTCCGCAAGGCAATCAAACAAGCTAAGCGTCAGTATAGAGACAAAGCAGAGTTGCAACTCAACGGCTCAGACACAAGAGGTATGTGGCAGGGTCTACAGTCAATCACGGATTACAAAAAGAAAACCAGCCCCGTCGCGGACCAGGATGTCTTGCTCCCAGACAGACTAAATAACTTCTTTGCTTGCTTTGAGGACAATACAGTGCCACTGACATGGCCCGCTACCAAAACCTGCGGACTCTCCTTCACTGCAGCTGACGTGAGTAAAACATTTAAACGTGTTAACCCTCGCAAGGCTGCACGTCCAGACGGCATCCCCAGTCGCGTATTCAGAGCATGCGCAGACCAGCTGGCTGGTGTGTTTACGGACATATTCAATCAATCCTTATCCCAGTCTGCTGTTCCCACATGCTTCAAGAGGGCCACCATTGTTCCTGTTCCCAAGAAAGCTAAGGTAACTGAGCTAAATGACTACCGCCCCGTAGCACTCACTTCCGTCATCATGAAGTGCTTTGAGAGACTAGTCAAGGACCATATCACCTCCACCCTACCTGACACCCTAGACCCACTCCAATTTGCTTACCGCCCCAATAGATCCACAGACGACGCAATCGCAACCACACTGCACACTGCCCTAACCCATTTGGACAAGAGGAATACCTATGTGAGAATGCTGTTCATCGACTACAGCTCAGCATTTAACACCATAGTACCCTACAAACTTGTCATCAAGCTCGAGACCCTGGGTCTCGACCCCGCCCTGTGCAACTGGGTACTGGACTTCCTGACGGACCGCCCCCAGGTGGTGAGAGTAGGTAACATGCTTCAAGAGGGCCACCATTGTTCCTGTTCCCAAGAAAGCTAAGGTAACTGAGCTAAATGACTACCGCCCCGTAGCACCCGCCCCCAGGTGGTGAGAGTAGGTAACAACATCTCCCCCCTCTTATCCTCAACACTGGGGCCCCACAAGGGTGCGTTCTGAGCCCTCTCCTGTACTCCCTGTTCACCCACGACTGCGCGGCCATGCACGCCTCCAACTCAATCATCAAGTTTGCGGACGACACTACAGTGGTAGGCTTGATTACCAACAACGACGAGACGGCCTACAGGGAGGAGGTGAGGGCCCTCGGAGTGCGGTGTCAGGAAAATAACCTCACACTCAACGTCAACAAAACAAAGGAGATGATTGTGGACTTCAGGAAACAGCAGAGGGAGCACCCCCCTATCCACATCGACGGGACAGTAGTGGAGAGGGTAGTAAGTTTTAAGTTCCTCGGCGTACACATCACGGACAAACTGAATTGGTCCACCCACACAGACAGCGTTGTGAAGAAGGCGCACACACAAACTTCTACAGATGCACAATCGAAAGCATCCTGTCGGGCTGTATCACCGCCTGGTACGGCAACTGCTCCGCCCACAACCGTAAGGCTCTCCAGACAGTAGTGAGGTCTGCACAACGCATCACTGGGGGCAAACTACCTGCCCTCCAGGACACCTACACCCCCGATGTCACAAGAACGCCATAAAGATCATCAAGGACAACAACCACCCGAGCCACTGCCTGTTCACCCCACTATCATCCAGAAGGCGAGGTCAGTACAGGTGCATCAAAGCAGGGACCGAGAGACTGAAAAACAGCTTCTATCTCAAGGCCATCAGACTGTTAAACAGCCATCACTAACATTGAGTGGCTGCTGTCAACATACTGACTCAACTCTAGCTCACTTTAATAATGGAATTGATGGAAATTGATCAAAAATGTATCACCAGCCACTTTAAACAATGCCACTTAATATAATGTATATGTATATACTGTACTCTATATCATCTTTTTTTTTTTTTTTTTTTTTTTACCTTTATTTAACTAGGCAAGTCAGTTAAGAACAAATTCTTATTTTCAATGACGGCCTAGGAACAGTGGGTTAACTGCCTGTTCAGGGGCAGAACGACAGATTTGTACCTTGTCAGCTCGGGGATTTGAACTTGCAACCTTCCGGTTACTAGTCCAACACTCTAACCACTAGGCTACCCTGCATCTTACCATCTTTATGTAATACATGTATCACTAGCCACTTTAAACTATGCACTTTTATGTTTACATACCCTACATTACTCATCTCATATGTATATACTGTACTCGATACCATCTACTGCATCTTGCCTATGCCGTTCTGTACCATCACTCATTCATATATCTTTATGTACATATTCTTTATCCCTTTATACTTGTGTGTATAAGGTAGTAGTTGTGGAATTGTTAGGTTAGATTACTCGTTGGTTATTACTGCATTGTCGGAACTAGAAGCACAAGCATTTCGCTACACTCGCATTAACATCTGCTAACCATGTGCATGTGTGACAAATACAATTTGATTTGATTTGATTGTGGGACACATTAGGCCTTAGAACATGTTATATAGTATTTTGTATAAATGTATTCTCTTCATGTGTCCTCTCCTCTCTCCTGAACCACAGAGGAGCTCCTGGAACAATGTAATAGACGAGTCACATGACCCAGGAGGTCGTCAGGAGTCATGCAGCCCCAGACTGTCAGTGGACCAGAGTCTGACAGGGAATAAACCTTGTCAACAAATGGTGTTATTGTTTTAATTCATGCAGCCTTATTCAATTTACAGGGAGATGATACCTTCACCTGGAAACAGAGGGACAAATGAATTAGCGAAAGACAGCAAAAGAGGAGAGGCTACGTGCAGTGGTAGGCGGACGGACACCTCATCCCTCCATCTCTCTGTCTCCTCGGTAGAGGTGTAACTAAATTAAAAAGGCCTATCATCTCCCAGGACAGTGTGTTGCGCTGCAGAGTTGGTCAGGCTTGTCTATAGTCTCACATCTTAATGTAATCAGGCTCTGTGTTGATTGAGTTGGGCTGGGCCGCACGAATTCATCTGTCCTTCCCTGCCATGCACTGACTAACAATACTCAGAGTGAGAGGGGGGAAGATGAAGGTACTCACTCATCTTGATTCGTAAGATGTGAAACATAGAATAAAGTATTCATAGAACTTTTAACTCTATCCTAAAGTCTATTTCTAATTTCCACTTTGCTACAGTATAATGAAAGCCATGTAAGATCACTCAACTTTCAATTTCCCCTTTTAGCGTTTCAAAAGATATTTGCTTCTTGATCTCAGCATGACCAAGAGCAATGTGCAATTTAGAGCTAGTTGACCGTGGTAAAATCTGGACAGGAATTTCACAGCATAATGTAAATCTTACCCTGACACAGAACAGATTTTCCCAACCATAATCTAACCGAAAGAACACACTCAATCAAAACCCGGCCAAACTGAGTAATCGGGGGAGAAGGACCTTGGTCAGGGAGGTGACCAAGAACTCGATGGACACTGAAAGAGCTCCAGAGTTCCTCTGTGGAGATGGGAGAAACTTCCAGAAGGACAACCATCTCTGCAGTACTCCACCAATCAGGCCTTTATGGTAGAGTGGCCAGACGGAAGCCACTCCTCAGTAAAAGGCACATGGCAGCCCGCTTGGAGTTTGCCAAAAGGCACCTAAAGTGCTCTCAGACCATGAGAAACACAATTCTCTGGTCTGATGAAACAAAGATCGAGCTCTTTGGCCTGAATGCCAAGAATCACGTCTGGAGGAAACCTGGCACCATCCCTACGGTGAAGCATGTTGGTGGCAGCATCATGCTGTGGGGATGTTTTTCAGCAGCAGGGACCTGGGGACTAGTCAAGATCAAGAGAAAGATGAACGAAGCAAAGTACAGATAGATCCTTGATGAAAACCTGCACCAGAGCGCTCAGGACCTCCGACTGGGGTGAAGGTTCACCTTCCAACAGGACAACAACCCTAAACACACAGTCAAGACAACGCAGGAGTGACTTCGGGACAAGTCTCTGAATGTCCTTGAATACCCCAGCAGGAGCCCGGACTTGAACCCGATCTAGCATCTCTGTAGAGACCTGAAAATAGCTGTGCAGCAATGCTCCCCATCCAACCTGACAGAGCTTGAGAGGATCTGCAGAGAAGAATGGGAGAAACTCCCCAAATACAGGTGTGCCAAGCTTGTAGCGTCGATTTAATAATTTTTTTAATAAGGCTGTAACGTAACAAAATGTGGGGGAAAATCAAGGGGTCTGAATACTTTTTGAATGCACTGTAAGTATCAAAAGTAAATGTAATTGCTAAAATATACTTAAGTATCAAATGTAAAAGTATAAATCATTTCTCATTCCTTATATTAAGTAAACCAGACGGCACCATTTTCTTTTTTCTTTAGCCAGGGGCACAATCTAACACTCGGACATTATTTACAAATGAAGCATGTAGAGTGGGGCAAAAAAGTATTTAGTCAGCCACCAATTGTGCAAATTCTCCCACTTAAAAAGATGAGAGAGGCCTGTAATTTTCATCATAGGTACACTTCAACTATGACAGACAAAATGAGAAAAAAAATACAGAAAATCACATTGTAGGATTTTTTATGAATTTATTTGCAAAATATGGTAGAAAATAAGTATTTGGTCACCTACAAACAAGCAAGATTTCTGGCTCTCACAGACATGTAACTTCTTTAAGAGACTCTCCACTCGTTACCTGTATTAATGGCACCTGTTTGAACTTGTTATCAGTATAAAAGACACCTGTCCACAACCTCAAACAGTCACACTCCAAACTCCACTATGGCCAAGACCAAAGATCTGTCAAAGGACACCAGAAACAAAATTGTAGACCTGCACCAGGCTGGGAAGACTGAATCTGCAATAGGTAAGCAGCTTGGTTTGAAGAAATCAACTGTGGGAGCAATTATTAGGAAATGGAAGACATACAAGACCACTGATAATCTCCCTCGATCTGGGGCTCCACGCAAGATCTCACCCCGTGGGGTCAAAATGATCACAAGAACGGTGAGCAAAAATCCCAGAACCACACGGGGGGACCTAGTGAATGACCTGCAGAGAGCTGGGACCAAAGTAACAAAGCCTACCATCAGTAACACACTACGCCGCCAGGGACTCAAATCCTGCAGTGCCAGACGTGTCCCCCTGCTTAAGCCAGTACATGTCCAGGCCCGTCTAAAGTTTGCTAGAGAGCATTTGGATGATCCAGAAGAAGATTGGGAGAATGTCATATGGTCAGATGTAACCAAAATAAAACTTTTTGGTAAAAACTCAACTCGTCGTGTTTGGAGGAAAAAGAATGCTGAGTTGCATCCAAAGAACACCATACCTACTGTGAAGCATGGGGGTGGAAACATCATGCTTTGGGGCTGTTTTTCTGCAGAGGGACCAGGACGACTGATCCGTGTAAAGGAGAGAATGAATGGGGCCATGTATCGTGAGATTTTGAGTGAAAACCTCCTTCCATCAGCAAGGGCATTGAAGATGAAACGTGGCTGGGTCTTTCAGCATGACAATGATCCCAAACACACCGCCCGGGCAACGAAGGAGTGGCTTCGTAAGAAGCATTTCAAGATCCTGGAGTGGCCTAGCCAGTCTCCAGATCTCAACCCCATAGAAAATCTTTGGAGGGAGTTGAAAGTCCGTGTTGCCCAGCAACAGCCCCAAAACATCACTGCTCTAGAGGAGATCTGCATGGAGGAATGGGCCAAAATACCAGCAACAGTGTGTGAAAACCTTGTGAAGACTTACAGAAAACGTTTGACCTCTGTCATTGCCAACTAAGGGTATATAACAAAGTATTGAGATAAACTTTTGTTATTGACTAAATACTTGTTTTCCACCATAATTTGCAAATAAATTCTTTTAAAATCCAACAATGTGTTTTTCTGGATTTTTTTTCTCATTTTGTCTGTCATAGTTGAAGATTACATGATGATGAAAATTACAGGCCTCTCTCATCTTTTTAAGTGGGAGAACTTGCACAATTGGTGGCTGACTAAATACTTTTTTGCCCCACTGTACGTTTAGTGAGTCCTCCAGATCAGAGGCAGTAGGAATGACTAGGGATGTTCTCTGTTTAGTGAGTCCTCCAGATTAGAGGCAGTAGGAATGACTAGGGATGTTCTCTGTTTAGTGAGTCCTCCAGATCAGAGGCAGTAGGGATGACCAGGGATGTTCTCTGTTTAGTGAGTCCTCCAGATCAGAGGCAGTAGGAATGACTAGGGATGTTCTCTGTTTAGTGAGTCCTCCAGATCAGAGGCAATAGGGAGGACCAGGGATGTTCTCTGTTTAGTGAGTCCTCCAGATCAGAGGCAGTAGGAATGACTAGGGATGTTCTCTGTTTAGTGAGTCCTCCAGATTAGAGGCAGTAGGAATGACTAGGGATGTTCTCTGTTTAGTGAGTCCTCCAGATCAGAGGCAGTAGGGATGACCAGGGATGTTCTCTGTTTAGTGAGTCCTCCAGATCAGAGGCAGTAGGAATGACTAGGGATGTTCTCTGTTTAGTGAGTCCTCCAGATCAGAGGCAGTAGGGATGACTAGGGATGTTCTCTGTTTAGTGAGTCCTCCAGATCAGAGGCAGTAGGGATGACTAGGGATGTTCTCTGTTTAGTGAGTCCTCCAGATCAGAGGCAGTAGGGATGACTAGGGATGTTCTCTGTTTAGTGAGTCCTCCAGATCAGAGGCAGTAGGGATGTTCAAATGCTAAGCATTCGAAATGTAACTAGTACTTTTGGGTGTCAGGGAAAATGTATGGAGTAAAAAGTACATTATTTTCTTTGGGAATGTAGTGGAGTAAAAATCAAAGTTAAATAAATAGTAAAGTAAAGTACAGATACTCCAAGAAACTACTTAAGTACTACTATAAAGTATTTTTACTTAAGTACTTTACACTGCTGAGCAGTCCTGTATTAGTGGAAACAACATTTCCTCATTAACTTATAGGTAGAGATGCTCCGTAGCTTGAAATGACCCAGGAGCCTCCCTCTCCAGTTGGCAAACAAATGATCCGGGCAGCCGCAGTAAAAGGCAGATGATTTAAATAATAGGAGGGATTTAAATCTGTACCCACAGAACTATTCAGCAAAGGACTGCACATTTACTTCTTCTATTTCTCCTCCCGTGTTCATTCCACCTCTCTGCTATTGTCCTCCCTCACTTCCCTGTGTCCATCTGTTCTCCTGGATCTAGAGGATGTGAAGAATAGATTTGCCTCTAGTAATATCACACAATCCAAGGAACCTATTATTTGAATAGTTGCACGTGCGTGCGTGTGTGTGTGTGTGTGTGCGTGCGTGCGTGTTTGTGCGTGCGTGTTTGTGCGTGCGTGCGTGTTGTCCCTAAAGTGTATCTTGCAGGTCAACTACAGAGGTGAGTAGAGGTCTCCATTACCTCTGAGTTATAGTCACCATTTGCATGTCAAACATCCGCTATGGAGGACTGGCCACCTCGGTACCACCCCCATTCCACCACCAGCACACAGGGCAATCAGGGAGATTTACTGAGCCTCATGGCCCACCTTGGGCACCTCCGGCTGGGGCAGATAGCCCATTCCCTGCCCCTGGTCTCACTAGGGGCCCTCTGGGCCTCATCCAGGAGCTAGGGAATGGCAGCACTTAACATGACTGAGGAAGACCAAAATACACAACTAGTGGGAACAGGCTATAAAACAGAGGGCAGAACAAAGCATATGTCTGGTGATAATGGATAATCCCAAATAACATAGAGCATCTGCATATTGTTTCTGCTGTGGTAATGTCTCATTATACCAGGAGAAAGAGAAGAACCTGTGTGAGTACGGTTCATTTAAGTGTCAATGGAGACATCGTCCCTCTGCTCCTCAGGAGCAAATGTAGGCACGTAACGACTTCACACACCTCGTATAGTTGCTCAACACACACTCTCTGAGAGAATGTTATTTAGTGTGATTTGCAGCAGTAAATGGCTCACCTGAGAGGTCCCTGTCCTGTTAGTGCTGTCTCATGGCTGAACTCTGCCAGGGTAATACACCAGATACACACACACACTGCCCGGGTAATACACAGATACACACACACACTGCCAGGGTAATACACAGATACACACACACTCTGCCAGGGTAATACACCAGATACACACACACACTGCCCGGGTAATACACAGATACACACACACACTGCCAGGGTAATACACAGATACACACACACTCTGCCAGGGTAATACACAGATACACACACACACACACTGCCAGGGTAATACACAGATACACACACACTCTGCCAGGGTAATACACAGATACACACACACTCTGCCAGGGTAATACACAGATACACACACACTCTGCCAGGGTAATACACAGATACACACACACTCTGCCAGGGTAATACACAGATACACACATACTCTGCCAGGGTAATACACAGATACACACACACTCTGCCAGGGTAATACACAGATACACACACACTCTGCCAGGGTAATACACAGATACACACACACTCTGCCAGGGTAATACACAGATACACACACACTCTGCCAGGGTAATACACAGATACACACACACACTGCCAGGGTAATACACAGATACACACACACTCTGCCAGGATAATACACAAACACACACACACTCTGCCAGGATAATACACAAACACACACACACTCTGCCAGGATAATACACAAACACACACACTCTGCCAGGATAATACACAAACACACACACTCTGCCAGGGTAATACACAGATACACACACACTCTGCCAGGGTAATACACAGATACACACACACTCTGCCAGGGTAATACACAGATACACACACACTCTGCCAGGATAATACACAGATACACACACACTCTGCCAGGATAATACACAAACACACACACTCTGCCAGGATAATACACAAACACACACACTCTGCCAGGATAATACACAAACACACACACTCTGCCAGGGTAATACACAAACACACACACTCTGCCAGGATAATACACAAACACACACACTCTGCCAGGATAATACACAAACACACACACTCTGCCAGGATAATACACAAACACACACACTCTGCCAGGATAATACACAAACACACACACTCTGCCAGGGTAATACACAAACACACACACTCTGCCAGGGTAATACACAAACACACACACATGCCGTATTGATATTGAGACTCCAGCATCTGTTCCCCTTCTCGTTACTGCTTAGACCGCAGCACAGCCACCTACCTGACTATGTGTGTGTGTTTAAGTGTGATCATTGTTAAAACACTGTACGTAGCTGAAAATATAACACTTGAAATGTCTTTATCCTAACCTTTGAGTGCAATGTTTACTGTTCATTTGTTGATGTTGTTAAATTTGTTTCTTCTCACTTTTGTTTATTGTTTATTTCAACTTGCTTCGGCAATCTAAACATGTTTCCCATGCCAATAAAGGCCCTTTGAATTGAATTTAGAGAAAGAGAGAGAAAAAAGAAAGAGAGAGAGAGAGAGTACGTTTACATGCATACTAATTAATCTATATTAAACTGATTATGGCAGTAGTCAGATTATGTAATAAGCAGAGTAAGGTGTTGATATGACTATCTGAATCGGCGTAAGGTCGAAATCTAAGTAAGCACACGCCGATTAAAACACCTGGTTTACTGAGCAAAAGAGAGAGATGGGATCCTGTTATCAGGATCAGCTAAAAGTCTAGAAAGTGTGTTAAGGGGAACATTAATCAAAGTGTTCACCCAGTGGGTAACCATATGGCTGAGCAGCAGGCCAACACAGCAAACCTGCTGATCCCAGGTAACACAGCACCGTTACCTCTACTGGCAGCATCCATCTCTACCTCCCTCACACTGGAGGAAAGAGAGGAGGATGGGGGGAGAGAACAGAATAGAGAACAAAGTAGATAACAGAGGAGAGAACAGAAGAGAAAACAGAAGAGAACAGAGGAGAGAACAGAGAGAACAGAGGAGAAAACAGAAGAGAACAGAGGAGAGAACAGAGGAGAAAACAGAAGAGAACAGAAGAGAGAACAGAAGAGAACAGAGGAGAGAACAGAAGAGAACAGAAGAGAACAGAGGAGAGAACAGAGGAGAGAACAGAAGAGAACAGAAGAGAACAGAAGAGAACAGAAGAGAACAGAGGAGAGAACAGAAGAGAACAGAGGAGAGAACAGAAGAGAACAGAAGAGAACAGAGGAGAGAACAGAAGAGAAAACAGAAGAGAAAACAGAAGAGAACAGAGGAGAGAACAGAGAGAACAGAGGAGAGAACAGAGAGAACAGAAGAGAAAACAGAAGAGAACAGAGGAGAGAACAGAGAGAACAGAGGAGAGAACAGAGATAACAGAGGAGAGAACAAAGTAGAGAATAGAGGAGAGAACAGAGGAGAGAACAGAGAGAACAGAGGAGAGAACAGAGATAACAGAGGAGAGAACAAAGTAGAGAATAGAGGAGAGAACAGAAGAGAAAACAGAAGAGAACAGAGGAGAGAACAAAGTAGAGGACAGAGGAGAGAACAGAAGAGAACAGAGGAGAGAACATAAGAGAACAGAGGAGAGAACAGAGGAGAGAACAGAGGAGAGAACAGAGGAGAGAACAGAGGAGAGAACAGAGGAGAGAACAGAGGAGAGAACAGAAGAGAGACCTGAAGAGAGAACAGAAGAGAGAACAGAGAGAAAACAGAAGAGAGAACAGAAGAGAGAACAGAAGAGAGAACAGAGAGAACAGAGGAGAGAACAGAGGAGAGAACAAAGTAGAGAACAGAGGAGAGAACAGAGGAGAGAACAGAAGAGAGAACAGAGAGAACAGAGAGAACAGAAGAGAGAACAGAAGAGAGAACAGAGAGAAAACAGAAGAGAGAACAGAAGAGAGAACAGAAGAGAGAACAGAAGAGAGAACAGAGAGAACAGAGGAGAGAACAGAGGAGAGAACAGAGGAGAGAACAGAGGAGAGAACAGAGGAGAGAACAAAGTAGAGAACAGAGGAGAGAACAGAAGAGAGAACAGAGGAGAGAACAGAGGAGAGAACAAAGTAAAGAACAGAGGAGAGAACAGAAGAGAGAACAGAGAGAACAGAGGAGAGAACAAAGTAGAGAACAAAGTAGAGAACAGAAGAGAGAACAGAGAGAACAGAAGAGAGAACAGAGGAGAGAACAGAGGAGAGAACAGAGGAGAGAACAGAGGAGAGAACAGAGGAGAGAACAGAGGAGAGAACAGAGGAGAGAACAGAGGAGAGAACAGAAGAGAGAACAGAGGAGAGAACAGAGGAGAGAACAGAGGAGAGAACAGAGAGAACAGAAGAGAGAACAGAGGAGAGAACAGAGGAGAGAACAAAGTAGAGAACAGAGGAGAGAACAGAGGAGAGAACAGAGGAGAGAACAAATTAGAGAACAGAGGAGAGAACAGAGGAGAGAACAGAAGAGAGAACAGAAGAGAGAACAGAGAGAACAGAAGAGAGAACAGAGAGAACAGAGGAGAGAACAGAGGAGAGAATAGAAGAGAGAACAGAAGAGAGAACAAAGTAGAGAACAGAGGAGAGAACAGAGGAGAGAACAAAGTAGAGAACAGAGGAGAGAACAGAGGAGAGAACAGAGGAGAGAACAGAGGAGAGAACAGAGGAGAGAACAGAGGAGAGAACAGAGGAGAGAACAGAGGAGAGAACAGAGGAGAGAACAAAGTAGAGAACAGAGGAGAGAACAGAGGAGAGAACAGAGGAGAGAACAAAGTAGAGAACAAAGTAGAGAACAGAAGAGAGAACAGAGAGAACAGAAGAGAGAACGGAGAGAACAGAGGAGAGAACAGAGGAGAGAACAGAGGAGAGAACAGAGGAGAGAACAGAAGAGAGAACAGAAGAGAGAACAGAGAGAACAGAAGAGAGAACGGAGAGAACAGAGGAGAGTAGAGAACAGAGGACAGAGGAGAGCGAAGGAATCAAGCCCAGGTGATGAATGAGGTGGGCACCAGGACCTCAGGTAGATACTGTAGTGAGAGAGGGAGAGGAAGGGGCAGTATGAGAAGGATAAAGAGGGGGAGGAGATGGGAGAGAGGGTCTTGTCTATGACCCCTTTTTTTTGCTTTCTTAGCAAAGCACATTTCCCAAAGCTCATCTTGGAATATTTTAGTTTAGTAAATGAGCATTACTGTACATATTCCCCCGTCTCCAAACCATCTCACCCATTCAAATATCTTCTATCCTATCCATACCAATATCCTGAATGCCTTTTGGGAGTTCACTGCCTCCCTCACTGTGCATTTTCATTGTGCATTTTGGGCTGGTGCTTTATGACCCTGATGGGACTCCATTAATGAGGAAGTGCACGTGTCTTCAGATCCTGTCGGGCCATGTCTGCATTTCCTCTCTGGGCTTTATGATTAGGCCACGTAATGAACGCCATTCATCTTAGTCTTACAATGCTCATACACATGGACACACACCCGTGCTAGAGAAGGTACACTTCACACACACACACACACACAGAATGTAATAATAAAGGTAAATGTGTCTACACTTCTGATACATGGGACAATACATCTATAGGACAATACATCTATGGGACAATACATCTATGGGACAATACATCTATGGGACAATACATCTATGGGACAATACATCTATGGGACAATACATCTATGGGACAATACATATATAGGACAATACATCTATAGGACAATACATCTATAGGACAATACATCTATAGGACAATACACCTATAGGACAATACACCTATGGGACAATACGTCTATGGGACAATACGTTTATGGGACAATACATCTATGGGACAATACGTCTATGGGACAATACGTCTATGGGACAATACGTCTATGGGACAATACATCTATGGGACAATACATCTATGGGACAATACATCTATAGGACAATACATCTATAGGACAATACATCTATAGGACAATACGTCTATAGGACAATACGTCTATAGGACAATACATCTATGGGACAATACATCTATGGGACAATACATCTATAGGACAATACATCTATAGGACAATACATCTATAGGACAATACATCTATAGGACAATACATCTATGGGACAATACATCTATGGGACAATACATCTATGGGACAATACATCTATGGGACAATACATCTATAGGACAATACATCTATGGGACAATACATCTATGGGACAATACATCTATGGGACAATACATCTATGGGACAATACATCTATGGGACAATACATCTATGGGACAACACATCTATAGGACAACACATCTATGGGACAATACGTCTATGGGACAATACATCTATGGGACAATACATCTATAGGACAATACATCTATGGGACAATACACCTATGGGACAATACACCTATGGGACAATACATCTATGGGACAATACATCTATGGGACAATACATCTATGGGACAATACATCTATGGGACAATACATCTATAGGAAAATACATCTATAGGACAATACGTCTATAGGACAATACGTCTATGGGACAATACATCTATGGGACAATATATCTATAGGACAATACATCTATAGGACAATACACCTATAGGACAATACATCTATAGGACAATACATCTATAGGACAATACGTCTATAGGACAATACGTCTATAGGACAATACATCTATGGGACAATACATCTATAGGACAATACATCTATAGGACAATAACTATTCAATGATGGCACTCGAAGCAACATTGTGTCAGCAACACACTTATAGCTTAGTGAACCAAAGTCTCCCCTCCTTCCATGTCAGAGATCACAGACATTAACCTGGAGCAGTGGTATGCTCCCAGGGATCACTCTGTTGCTCTCCACATGTCACACCACAAAGCTGTATGGCCCACATCCATCAGTCACACACACACACACACACACACACATGCGCGCACACACACACACACACACATACACACACATCAGCGTCAGGCCCAGAGATTTATGGGAGATGGAGTTGCAGCTGATTGAGCATCAGTCTTCCTGAGGACGACCTGTGGTCTGCCAGTCTGCCCCCGGATGGATAGATGAACCTCTACACCTCCTCCTCCCCCTTCCTTTTCCTGTTCTCCTTCTGCCTTTCACCTCCTCCTCCCCCTTCCTTTTCCTGTTCTCCTTCTGCCTTTCACCTCCTCCTCCCCCTTCCTTTTCCTGTTCTCCTTCTGCCTTTCACCTCCTCCTCCCCCTTCCTTTTCCTGTTCTCCTTCTGCCTTTCACCTCCTCCTCCTCCTTCCTTTTCCTGTTCTCCTTCTGCCTTTCACCTCCTCCTCCTCCTTCCTTTTCCTGTTCTCCTTCTGCCTTTCACCTCCTCCTCCTCCTTCCTTTTCCTGTTCTCCTTCTGCCTTTCACCTCCTCCTCCTCCTTCCTTTTCCTGTTCTCCTTCTGCCTTTCACCTCCTCCTCCCCCTTCCTTTTCCTGTTCTCCTTCTGCCTTTCACCTCCTCCTCCTCCTTCCTTTTCCTGTTCTCCTTCTGCCTTTCACCTCCTCCTCCTCCTTCCTTTTCCTGTTCTCCTTCTGCCTTTCACCTCCTCCTCCTCCTTCCTTTTCCTGTTCTCCTTCTGCCTTTCACCTCCTCCTCCTCCTTCCTTTTCCTGTTCTCCTTCTGCCTTTCACCTCCTCCTCCTCCTTCCTTTTCCTGTTCTCCTTCTGCCTTTCACCTCCTCCTCCTCCTTCCTTTTTCTGTTCTCCTTCTGCCTTTCACCTCCTCCTCCCCCTTCCTTTTCCTGTTCTCCTTCTGCCTTTCACCTCCTCCTCCCCCTTCCTTTTCCTGTTCTCCTTCTGCCTTTCACCTCCTCCTCCTCTCCACCCCTCTTCTGCTGCTTATTCCCCCCTTTCCTTGATTCTCTCGGCTCCACTTCTCCCCTCCATCACCGTGAGCCCTTTATGAGTGATGATCTGAAACATATAGTTCTTACCCGATGGAGATCTGGTAACAAGAAGGTGACAGGGCCAACTGCCCCCCCCCCCCCCCCCCCCCTGCTCTGCTCCGCTTTCAGACCCCCAGCCACATCCCACTCTGTTCACACACACGCCAATCCCCCTCTCTCCCACACACACCCCAATCCCCCTCTCTCCCACACACACCCCAATCCCCCTCTCTCCCACACACACCCCAATCCCCCTCTCTCCCACACACACCCCAATCCCCCTCTCTCCCACACACACCCCAATCCCTCTCTCTCTCACACACACCCCAATCCCCCTCTCTCCCACACACACCCCAATCCCCCACTCTCTCACACACACCCCAATCCCCCTCTCTCCCACACACACCCCAATCCCCCACTCTCTCACACACACCCCAATCCCCCTCTCTCTCACTCACACACACCCCAATCCCCCACTCTCTCACACACACCCCAATCCCCCTCTCTCTCACTCACACACACCCCAATCCCCCTCTCTCTCACACACACCCCAATCCCCCTCTCTCTCACACACACCCCAATCCCCCTCTCTCTCACACACACCCCAATCCCCCTCTCTCCCACACACACCCCAATCCCCCACTCTCTCACACACACCCCAATCCCCCTCTCTCTCACACACACCCCAATCCCCCTCTCTCTCACACACACCCCAATCCCCCTCTCTCCCACACACACCCCAATCCCCCTCTCTCCCACACACACCCCAATCCCCCTCTCTCCCACACACACCCCAATCCCTCTCTCTCTCACACACACCCCAATCCCCCTCTCTCCCACACACACCCCAATCCCCCTCTCTCTCACACACACCCCAATCCCCCTCTCTCTCACACACACCCCAATCCCCCTCTCTCCCACACACACCCCAATCCCCCACTCTCTCACACACACCCCAATCCCCCTCTCTCTCACTCACACACACCCCAATCCCCCTCTCTCTCACTCACACACACCCCAATCCCCCTCTCTCTCACACACACCCCAATCCCCCTCTCTCTCACACACACCCCAATCCCCCTCTCTCCCACACACACCCCAATCCCCCTCTCTCACACACACCCCAATCCCCCTCTCTCACACACACCCCAATCCCCCTCTCTCACACACACACCCCAATCCCCCTCTCTCTCACACACACACCCCAATCCCCCTCTCTCTCACACACACCCCAATCCCCCTCTCTCTCACACACACCCCAATCCCCCTCTCTCTCACACACACCCCAATCCCCCTCTCTCTCACACACACCCCAATCCCCCTCTCTCCCACACACACCCCAATCCCCCTCTCTCTCACACACACCCCAATCCCCCTTTCTCCCACACACACCCCAATCCCCCTCTCTCCCACACACACCCCAATCCCCCTCTCTCCCACACACACCCCAATCCCCCTCTCTCCCACACACACCCCAATCCCCCTCTCTCTCACACACACCCCAATCCCCCTCTCTCCCACACACACCCCAATCCCCCTCTCTCTCACACACACCCCAATCCCCCTCTCTCCCACACACACCCCACTCCCCCTCTCTCTCACACACACCCCAATCCCCCTCTCTCTCACACACATCCCAATCCCCCTCTCTCTCACACACACACCCCAATCCCCCTCTCTCCCACACACACCCCAATCCCCCTCTCTCTCACACACACCCCAATCCCCCTCTCTCCCACACACGCACACTGTAGCAGGATGTAAGCCCCCCATAGTCCTGGCTCTATGCTGTCTTAGTGAGGGAGCGTAAGCTGGCCATGCCTCATCATTCAGCAGCCTAGAGTTTATTTGGCCTAATTCATCATGACGGAGTATTAATGTGTGGTGGTGACACACACACTGCGTTATTTTGGCTTATTTATCATGACTCAGTAAGGACAGCAGTGCCCTTTAGTGGGGAGATGAGATCACCAATTAACTCACTGTTCTGTTCACTGCCATGCACAGACACACCTGGAGAATGACAGAGCGTTGTCAATGAACCTGTCCTGTCGAGTCAGAGATCGAGGGAGAAAAAGGTGCCCCTGAAAAGGTCAACGTTAGATGGTTGCCTGGTGTTCCAGGATGAGAGAGGGAAATGTTGGGGGTCATCGGTCAACACCTACATACTGTAGACATCTTTATGAGGCATGGTTCCCCCTGATGCCTCGTTCAGAAGTCTGACGTGGAGTTAGAAGTTCATAGGTACAACAGATAAGAGCCACACAGAGAGGAGTAAGTGGAGTTTCACACACAGCTCCCCGCTGGCACACATAAAGCAACATGGCCATGTGGTCCCCAGTAGACCTGGGCCCTAATAAAGGCTTACGGTCTGAAGGAAACAGCTCTGAACCTCCCTCTGCATGCGCGTGCGCGCACACACACACACACACACACGCACACACACACACACACACACACACACACACCGGTTGTGATCACAGGTGGTGGTGTGCTTGGTAATTTGTGTAGTCTTTGTGGTCCAGAAGAACAGAGCAAAGCAGGGCAGAGCAGGACTAAGCAGGGCAGAACAGAGCAGGGCAGAGCAGGGCAGAGCAGGACTAAGCAGGGCAGAGCAGGACAGAACAGAGCAGGGCAGAGCAGGGCAGAGCAGGGCTAAGCAGGGCAGAACAGAGCAGGGCAGAGCAGGACTAAGCAGGGCAGGTCAGAGCAGAACAGAGCGGGGAAGAACAAAGCAGGGCAGAGCAGAGCAGATAAGAACAGAGCAGGGCAGAGCAGGACTAAGCAGGGCAGGTCAGAGCAGAACAGAGCGGGGAAGAACAAAGCAGGGCTGAGCAGAGCAGATATGAACAGAGCAGAGCAGAGCAGGAAAGAACAGCAGAGCAGAGCAGGTAAGAACAGAGAAGGGCAGAGCATGGCAGAGCAGAGCAAAAGCAGAACAGAGCAGAGCAGGGAAGAACAGAGCAGAGCATGGCAGAGAAGAACAGAGCAGGGCAGAGCAGAGCAGATAAGAACAGAGCAGAGCATGGCAGAGAAGAACAGAGCAGGGCAGAGCAGAGCAGATAAGAACAGAGCAGAGCATGGCAGAGTAGAGCAAAAGCAGAACAGAGCAGGGCAGAACAGAGCAGAGCAGGGCAGCAAAGAGCAGAGCAGAGCAGAACAGAGCAGAGCAGTGCAGAGCAGAACAGAGCAGAACAGGGCAGAGCAGAGCAGAACAGAGCAGAGCAGGGCAGAACAGAGCAGAGCAGAACAGAGCAGAACAGGGCAGAACAGAACAGAACAGAACAGAGCAGAACAGAACAGAGCAGAACAGAACAGAACAGAACAGAGCAGGGCAGAACAGAGCAGAACAGAGCAGAGCAGGGCAGAACAGAACAGAACAGAACAGAACAGAGCAGAACAGAGCAGAGCAGGGCAGAACAGAACAGAACAGAACAGAGCAGGGCAGAACAGAGCAGAACAGAGCAGGGCAGAACAGAACAGAGCAGAGCAGGGCAGAACAGAGCAGAACAGAGCAGAACAGAGCAGAACAGAGCAGGGCAGCACAGAGCAGAGCAGAGCAGAGCAGAGCAGAACAGAGCAGAGCAGAGCAGAACAGAGAACAGAACAGAGCAGAGCAGAGCAGAGCAGAACAGAGCAGAGCAGAACAGAGCAGAACAGAGCAGAACAGAACAGAGCAGGGCAGAACAGAGCAGAACAGAGCAGAGCAGAACAGAGCAGGGCAGAACAGAGCAGGGCAGAACAGAGCAGAACAGAGCAGAGCAGGGCAGAACAGAGCAGAGCAGAGCAGAGCAGGGCAGAACAGAGCAGAGCAGAACAGAGCAGAGCAGGGCAGCACAGAGCAGAACAGTACAGAGCAGAACAGAGCAGGGCAGAGCAGAACAGAGCAGAGTAGAGCAGGGCAGGGCAGGGCAGAGCAGAGCAGGGCAAAGCAGAACAGAGCAGAACAGAGCAGAGCAGAACAGAGCAGGGCAGAGCAGAGCAGAGCAGGGTTTAACCGGTAATATGCTCCCAGCCTAGCATTGGATTACAAAACTAGTTTGTGGAAGAGGGAAAGGGCACAAAGGTAAACCTCTCACATATAAACACACACAATGAAACACACACATACATGCACACCAGGAAAACACTGAATCCTCGGACGTGTGTGTGTGTATGTATGTGTGCACTGTAGCTACATTTAGGCCCTGGCTGCCACAACATCACTTAACAACAAAACGTTTTATAGTGGTGCTTCACACTCCATTAAAACCCTGATTCTGCTCTAAAAATATGAGTCTCTCTGATGGCCATAACAGATTAACAGTCTGTATAGTCCTTACTGAACGGCTCTCATCTCCTCACAGGGTGACTGCAGGGTCACTGGAATACAGAAGCTAATATGGTGTTAACACATTAAAACACTGCTTTGTCGTCATGCTGTAACAATACCACATCAACCCCCGGCTGTGGATCATACACATTTTTAAACAGATTTAGTAGATACCAAATGGTGTTAAAGGTACATGCACACCTGAACTCACTACCGATTACAAGCAGATACAGAGCTGCTATGTTAAAATAATACCTCAATGTCCTTTTCACAGCAGTAAATCATGCATCATACTATGTGCTTTTCACAGCAGTAAATCATGCATCATACTATGTGCTTTTCACAGCAGTAAATCATGCATCATACTATGTGCTTTTCACAGCAGTAAATCATGCATCATACTATGTGCTGCATCACAGCAGTAAATCATGCATCATACTATGTGCTTTTCACAGCAGTAAATCATGCACCATACTATGTGCTGCATCACAGCAGTAAATCATGCATCATACTATGTGCTTTTCACAGCAGTAAATCATGCATCATACTATGTGCTGCATCACACATCAGTTCTATTAGCAATATGCTGCTCTGATATGAATCTAACAAATGTATTATCTGCTAGTCAAACATAAGCTCAACGATAACGTCGATACATGCCACATATTGTTCCGGACTGTTGCGTGTAGAATTTCCACATCTCAGGAAATGTTTTGCGAGCTATTGATGTTTGAAGGCCCTAATGTCTGGCGAATATCGAAACTCAAGCCAACTTTACCACGGTTTTTCACCAAGCTTTTCGCCTCTGACATTTTTATCTGCTCTACCACACACCTGTCTGGTAAGGTTGAAGGCCTCCGCTCCTACTCAGCCTCACAAAAAAAGCTTCTCCCAAGCCAGTGTGACACCTACTCCCGTTGCCTGCTACACTGCTGCTTGGATCCCACCCGGCGATCAGTTCCCCGTCTGCCCTGGCCTGTCTCCCCGTCTGGTACAGGTACCCGCTCACTCCAGAGCTTTTGTTCACCTCCAGTACACACGCACATACACACACTCCGCCGACTTTGGACTGATCTGAATTTTATGTAGGCTAATTAACTTGTCAAGCTTATTATGTGAGCTTACTCAGAAACACTTTAACTAGTATATTCCTACTATTTATGTATTTTATCTCAGACTTTTATAGCCTACTGGACTCATAGAGAACTACTCTGTCAAGTTATCTTGTTGGGGCGAGTGACTCTTTCAATTTATAATGGCTAGCCCGGCCTGTACCCTACCTGCCCTAAACTCTCTCCTGGCCCTTTACAAGTCTGAATGTGTCCTGCTAGGTGACCTAAACCGGGACATGCTTAAACCACCTGACCAAGACCTAAAGCAATGGGACTCCCTAAAGCTCTCTCAGATTACTACCAATCCCACAAGGTATGACTCCAAACACCCAGAAAAAGCTACTCTCCTTTATCCTCACAAATAATCCTGATAGGTGTCAGTCTGGTGTTTTCTGTAATGAACTGCTCAGTGAAACGACCTGTCCGGATTCATCATAGAGGCTTGCTAAACAACTTTAATGAGCAAGCCTTCCTTCATGACATGGCTCTGTAACTTGGTATAGAATCAGCTTTATCCCTTCTGTCAAAGATGCTCGGACCTTATTTTTTGATATTTTCAGTGGTATTGTTAACAAACACACCCCCATAAAGAAAATGAGAATTAAAAACCTGTTCAGTCCCTGGTATGACCATGATCTGGCAGTTACTCCACCTCAAGAATTCCAATTGGTGAAAGGCTCGGCACATTCATACTCAGGCTGACTGGTTCTCGTTCAGGCTAATGAGAAGTAAGTGCACTCAGGCTATCCGGAAGGACAAAGTTAGTTACTTTAAGGAGCAGTTCTCTCTCTGTGGGTCTAACCCCAAGAAGTTCTGGAAACCGGTTAAAGACCTGGAGAATAAACCTTTCTCCTCATGTCCCTTAAAGTTGATGATGCGCTCCTTGTTACTGACAAGGAGCGCATGCGCGCAGTTTTAATCAAATAGAGTTACAAAATATTTACTAAATAAACTAAAGTTAAAAAATTAAATAACAATAATATTTACATTTTTTAACCTTTATTTAACTAGGCAATAACTAGGCAATAATGAGGCTATATACAGGGGGTACAAGTCCCGAGTGAATATGTGGGGGTACAGGTTAGTCGAGGTAATTTGTACATGTAGGTAGGGGTAAAGTGACTATGCATAGATAATAAACAGCGAGTAGCAGCAGAGTAAAAACACTACTAGTCTGGGTGACCATTTGATTAGTCTACGGGCTCATTCCACTAGACCAGTGGTTCCCAAACTTTTTATAGTCCCGTACCTCTTCAAACATTCAACCTCCAGCTGCGTACCCCCTCTAGCACCAGGGTCAGCGCACTCTCAAATGTTGTTTTTTGCCATCATTGTAAGCCTGCCACACACACACACACTATACGATACATTTATTAAACATAAGAATGAGTGTGAATTTTTGTCAAAACCCAGCTCGTAAGAAAGAACTCTTATAGGACCAGGGCACAATAATAATATAATAATCAATAATTTTGCTCTTTATTTAACCATCTTACATATAAAACCTTATTTGTTCATCGAAAATTGTCAATTAACCCTTCACAGGTTAATGAGAAGGGTGTGCTTGAAAGGATGCACATAACTCTGCAATGTTGAGTTGTATTGGAGAGAGTCTTAAATCATTTTTAACACACAGCCTGTGCCTGTATTTAGTTTCATGGTAGTGAGGGCCGAGAATCCACTCTCACACAGGTACGTGGTTGCAAAGGGCATCAGTGTCTTAACAGCGCGATTTGCTACGGCAGGATACTGTGAGCACAGCCCAATCCAGAAATCTGGCAGTGGCTTCTGATTAATTAAACTACATTTTCACAGAACCGCTTGTTGCAATTTCGATGAGGCTCTCTTGTTCAGATATTGGTAAGAGGACTGGAGGCAGGGCATGAAACGGATAACAAATCCAGTTGTTGTGTCGTCCATTTTGGGAAAGTACCTGCGTAATTGCGCACCCAGCTCACTCAGGTGCTTCGCTATATCACATTTGACATTGTCCGTAAGCTTGAGTTCATTTGCACACAAAAAATCATACAATGATGGAAAGACCTGTGTGCTGTCCTTGTTAACGCAGACAGAAAAGAAATCCAACTTCTTAATTATAGCCTCAATTTTGTCACTCACATTGAATATAGTTGCGGAGAGTCCCTGTAATCCTAGATTCAGATTATTCAGGCGAGAAAAAACATCACCCAGATAGGCCAGTTTTGTGAGAAACTCGTCAACATGCAAGCGGTCAGACAAGTGAACATTAAGGTCAGTAAATAAAACTTTAAGGTCGTCCCTCAAATGTTTTAAAAATGTGTCAATACTTTGTCACTTGATAACCAGCGCACTTCAGTATGTTGTAAAAGCATTACATGGTCGCTGCCCATATCATTGCATAGTGCAGAAAATGCACGAGAGTTCAGAGGCCTTGCTTTAACAAAGTTAACCATTTTCACTGTGGTGTCCAAAACATCTTTCAAGCTGTCAGGCATTCCCTTGGCAGCAAGAGCCTCTGGGTGGATGCTGCAGTGTACCCAAGTGGCGTCGGGAGCAACTGCTTATATGCACGTTACCTCTCCACTATGTCTCCCTGTCATGGCTTTTGCGCCATCAGTCCAGATACCAACATGAGCAGCAGCTACGAATCCCTTTCGACCGTAACCCTGGTGTCTTTGATAGTATGAGTGAGGTATTTCACCAGACCACCCTCCTTACATGATCGAGGAAGAGGTGTTGTTATTTTTGAATGACTCAGACACTGCGTCTGACCTTTTATAGGGTAGGAGGAACACCCATCCCCAATGCACACGTCTCTACGTCCAGCCAATCATGGCTGGCATAGTGTAATAAAGACTTCTCACGAATACGCTCGGGGTGTATCCCATAAGTGAAATACTTCACACATACTATCAGAGAACTGGAGTTACGGTCCCAACCTAAAGTTTCCTCTATCGTAATCGCTCATCCTACCCATGATAGATTACGGAGACAAAATGTATAGATCGGCAGGTAAGGGTGCTCTCGAGCGGCTAGATGTTCTTTACCATTCGGCCATCAGATTTGCCACCAATGCTCCTTATAGGACACATCGCTGCACTCTATGCTCCTCTGTAAACTGGTCATCTCTGTATACCCGTCGCAAGACCCGCTGGTTGATGCTTACTTATAAAATACTCTAAGGCCTCACTCCCCCCTATCTGAGATACCTACTACAGCCCTCATCCTCCACATACAACACCCGTTCTGCCAGTCACATTCTGTTAAAGGTCCCCAAAGCACACACATCCCTGGGTCGCTCCTCTTTTCAGTTCGCTGCAGCTAGCGACTGGAACGAGCTGCAATAAACACTCAAAGTGGACAGTTTTATCTCAATCTCTTCATTCAAAGACTCAATCATGGACACTCTTACTGACAGTTGTGGCTGCTTTGTGTGATATATTTTCGTCTCTACCTTTGTGCTGTTGTCTGTGCCCAACAATGTTTGTACCATGTTTGTGCTGCTACCATGTTGTTGTCTTAGGTCTCTCTTTATGTAGTGTTGTGGTGTCTCTCTTGTCATGATGTGTGTTTAATCCCAGCCATCCTCCCCGCAGGAAGACTTTTGTTTCATGGTAGACCGTCATTACAAATAAGAATTTCTTCTTAACTGACTTGCCTGGTTATATAAAGGTTAAACAACATTTAAAAATATATAAATATCATGAAATCACTGTGCATAGTATCACAGTAACACAATACACAAACATTTGTCACGTGAGACCAAGTACGTCTCAACTCCCCCACCCTATGGCTGTGTAAGCATGGTGTGTGTGTGTGTGTGTGTGTGTGTGTGTGTGTGTGTGTGTGCGTGCGTGCGTGCGTGCGTGCGTGTGCGATGTATCAAGGTTTGACTGATTCTGTGAGCCTGGAGGTTTAAATACACACACAGCCTCTTGTCCTCTATATCAAACCCAGGCTAGAGGACAGAGAAGAGGGTGGTGTCTGGGAATACTCAGTGCTGGTAATAGGAGATGAGGAGAGACAACGTCAGACTGGAAGGAGCTCACGGAGACAGTCAGTCACTATCCTAACATCAAACGTCTCATTAGGTCTAATTAATGCTGGGATCATATGTAGAAACATCATCATGTAAGTCCTTGATAGACATTCAATAGTCGGTCTTGGGTCCTTAGATAAAGATTCTGGGCCTTGCCATTTAAATTGGAAACCTTGATATGTAAATAATATCCTAGTGGGTCTGCTAGATATGATGATTGAAGACAAAAATAGAAACATGGCGTAAGTGTGTGAATGTCTCTAAATTGTTACCTTGGTCCATAAATTGACTGTAACAACGGCAGACAGACTAAAATACCCCCCCCCCCCCCCCCCGGAATAAAGCAGACTATTACTACTATCTGTAGTGTTCTAAAGACTACCGGTCTGCTCTGGTCAGCACTTCTCTCTCTTTTTCACTAATAAAGACTGGCCCTGCTTGGCAGAGGAGAGATGGAGAAATGGAGGGAGAGTGAGAGTGAGAGAGGGGAAGCTGAACCCCAGTAAAAAGTCTACTGCAGATGTTTGTTACCTTTCACCTATCCTGCCATTAAGAGCATTCCTCCTGCAGGGTGAGAACTCTTTCTTCAAAAAGAGAGAGAAACAGGGAGCAGACGTGACAAATAGATTTTTAAACGTTTAAACGGGCTGTTTTGGGGGGTTAAAACAATGAGAAAATTTTAAAAAAGGCCACGTGAATTCACAATGCAGAATATTGTCCTATTGCGTATGGTGGGCCTATTGGGTATGGTGGGTCCATTGCATATGGTGGGTCCATTGGGTATGGTGGGTCCATTGCGTATGGTGGGTCTATTGGGTATGGTGGGTCTATTGCGTATGGTGGGTCCATTGGGTATGGTGGGTCTATTGCATATGGTGGGTCCATTGGGTATGGTGGGCCTATTGGGTATGGTGGGCCTATTGGGTATGGTGGGCCTATTGGGTATGGTGGGTCCATTGGGTATGGTGGGTCCATTGGGTATGGTGGGTCCATTGGGTATGGTGGGTCCATTGGGTATGGTGGGTCTATTGGGTATGGTGGGTCTATTGGGTATGGTGGGTCTATTGGGTATGGTGGGTCTATTGGGTATGGTGGGTCCATTGGGTATGGTGGGTCCATTGGGTATGGTGGGTCTATTGGGTATGGTGGGTCTATTGGGTATGGTGGGTCTATTGGGTATGGTGGGTCTATTGGGTATGGTGGGTCTATTGGGTATGGTGGGTCTATTGGGTATGGTGGGTCTATTGCGTATGGTGGGTCTATTGGGTATGGTGGGTCTATTGGGTATGGTGGGTCTATTGCGTATGGTGGGTCTATTGGGTATGGTGGGTCTATTGCGTATGGTGGGTCTATTGCGTATGGTGGGTCTATTGCGTATGGTGGGTCTATTGCGTATGGTGGGTCTATTGCGTATGGTGGGTCTATTGCGTATGGTGGGTCTATTGCGTATGGTGGGTCTATTGCGTATGGTGGGTCTATTGCGTATGGTGGGTCCATTGGGTATGGTGGGTCCATTGGGTATGGTGGGTCTATTGGGTATGGTGGGCCTATTGGGTATGGTGGGTCCATTGCGTATGGTGGGTCCATTGGGTATGGTGGGTCCATTGGGTATGGTGGGTCTATTGGGTATGGTGGGTCTATTGGGTATGGTGGGTCTATTGGGTATGGTGGGTCTATTGGGTATGGTGGGTCTATTGGGTATGGTGGGTCTATTGGGTATGGTGGGTCTATTGGGTATGGTGGGTCTATTGGGTATGGTGGGTCTATTGGGTATGGTGGGTCTATTGGGTATGGTGGGTCTATTGGGTATGGTGGGTCTATTGCGTATGGTGGGTCTATTGCGTATGGTGGGTCTATTGCGTATGGTGGGTCTATTGCGTATGGTGGGTCTATTGCGTATGGTGGGTCTATTGCGTATGGTGGGTCTATTGCGTATGGTGGGTCTATTGCGTATGGTGGGTCTATTGCGTATGGTGGGTCTATTGCGTATGGTGGGTCTATTGCGTATGGTGGGTCTATTGCGTATGGTGGGTCTATTGCGTATGGTGGGTCTATTGCGTATGGTGGGTCTATTGCGTATGGTGGGTCTATTGCGTATGGTGGGTCTATTGCGTATGGTGGGTCTATTGCGTATGGTGGGTCTATTGCGTATGGTGGGTCTATTGCGTATGGTGGGTCTATTGCGTATGGTGGGTCTATTGCGTATGGTGGGCCTATTGCGTATGGTGGGCCTATTGCGTATGGTGGGCCTATTGCGTATGGTGGGTCTATTGCGTATGGTGGGTCTATTGCGTATGGTGGGTCTATTGCGTATGGTGGGCCTATTGCGTATGGTGGGTCTATTGCGTATGGTGGGTCTATTGCGTATGGTGGGTCTATTGCGTGTGGTGGGTCTATTGCGTGTGGTGGGTCTATTGCGTATGGTGGGCCTATTGCGTATGGTGGGCCTATTGCGTATGGTGGGTCTATTGCGTATGGTGGGTCTATTGCGTATGGTGGGTCTATTGCGTATGGTGGGCCTATTGCGTATGACTGCTAGGAGGCAATGAAGTTCTATCTACCGCAGTCATAGATGAGTTAGCTGACAATGTCATGAAAACGATGCGCACGGTTCAATGGGGCAGACGTCTGTGAGTTGCTGAGATTCTGGATGGCCAGATAAATATCAACAATGACAAGAAACTGGCATGTGGGGAATAGTAAGTGACTCGTTTCAGCTAGTTTCATCTTGTTCTTGATACTATGTCTTGTTTTGAGGTGTTTTGTCTGATTTCTTGTCAATGCTGATATGGCTCAAATTCGCTAGCTAACCAACAACCGTAAGGATATATTTGAGCCACAACAAGTGCTCATTGTGCAAATTAATTTCTGTTTTCATTAGACATTGGAGACTAAATCTAGTTTAAATGTTGTCAACAATCTAAGTCATCAGGTCTGTTTTGTCCCAACCCATATATAGGCTTAATCTCAAACCGAACACCTGGCCCCTAGCCCTTATTGAGTGGACATTTCCTGTTTTGATCGATAGTCAAGTCAATCAAGTCTTTTGGCAAAAATGAGCATTAAGACGCCGCACACTCAACGTCCCAACTGCCACTCAATATTCCTTATCCATTCATGAGCATTGTCATAGTCTCCCGCGACCGGTCTTGTGCATGACTCACTCGCTATGAAACACAGGCAGTCACATACTCTGACAGATGTATACTCTGACCGTGAGAACGTTGTAAAAACAACTGAGCAAAAATAGAAAAGAGACGTGTAAAGTGTTGGTCCCATGTTTCATGAGCTGAAATTAAAGATCCCCGAAATGTTCCATACGCACAAAAAGCTTATTTCTCTCAAATTGTGTGCACACATTTGTTTACACCCCTGTTAGTGAGCATTTCTCATTTGGCAAGATAATCCATCCACCTGACAGGTGTGACATATCAAGAAGCTGATTAAACAGCATGACCATTACACAGGCGCAGCATGTGCTGGGGACAATAAAAGGCCACTCTAAAATGTGCAGTTTTGTCACACAACACAATGCTACAGATGTCTCAAGTTGAGTGGGGATACAATTGGCATGTTGACTGCAGGAATGTCCACCAGAGTTGTTGCCAGAGAAATGAAATTTCTCTGCCATAAGCCACCTCCAACATCATTTTAGAAAATGTGTCATTATGTTCAACCAGCCTCACAACCACAGATCACGTGTATGGCTATGGTGGTGGGGTTATGGTATGGGCAGGCATAAGCTATGGACAATGAAATCAATTGCATTTGATCGATGGCAATTTGAATGCACAGAAATACCGTGACGAGATCCTGAGGCCCATTGTTGTGTCATTCATCTGCCGTCATTACCTCATGTTTCAGCATGATAATGCACAGACCCATGTCAAAAGGGTCTGTTCACAATTCCTGGAAGCTGAAAATATCCTAGTTCTTACATGGCCTGCATACTCACCATACGTCACCCATTGAGCATGTTTGGGAGGCTCTGGACCGACGTGTACGACAGCATTTTACAGTTCCCGCCAATATCCAGCAACTTCGCATGGCCATTGAGGAGGAGTGGGTCAACATTCCACTGGCCACAATAAACAACCTGATCAACTCTATGCGAAGGAAATGTGTCGCGCTGCAAAATGCAAATGGTGGTCAAAAACGGGTTTTCTGATCCACACCACTACCTTTTTTTAAAGCTATCTGTGACCAACAAATGCAAATCTGTATCCCAAGTCATGAAATCCATAGATTAGGGCCTAATGTATATACACTGCTCAAAAAAATAAAGGGAACACTTAAACAACACAATGTAACTCCAAGTCAATCACACTTCTGTGAAATCAAACTGTCCACTTAGGAAGCAACACTGATTGACAATAAATTTCACATGCTGTTGTGCAAATGGAATAGACAACCGGTGGAAATTATAGGCTATTAGCAAGACACCCCCAATAAAGGAGTGGTTCTGCAGGTGGTGACCACAGACCACTTCTCAGTTCCTATGCTTCCTGGCTGATGTTTTGGTCACTTTTGAATGCTGACGGTGCTTTCACTCTAGTGGTAGCATGAGACGGAGTCTACAACCCACACAAGTGGCTCAGGTAGTGCAGCTCATCCAGGATGGCACATCAATGCGAGATATGGCAAGAAGGTTTGCTGTGTCTGTCAGCGTAGTGTCCAGAGCATGGAGGCGCTACCAGGAGACAGGCCAGTACATCAGGAGACGTGAAGGAGGCCGTAGGAGGGCAACAACCCAGCAGCAGCACCGCTACCTCCGCCTTTGTGCAAGGAGGAGCAGGAGGAGCACTGCCAGAGCCCTGCAAAATGACCTCCAGCAGGCCACAAATGTGCATGTGTCTGCTCAAACGGTCAGAAACAGACTCCATGAGGGTGGTATGAGGGCCCGACGTCCACAGGTGGGGGTTGTGCTTACAGCCCAACATCGTGCAGGACGTTTGGCATTTGCCAGAGAACACCAAGATTGGCAAATTCGCCACTGGCGCCCTGTGCTCTTCACAGATGAAAGCAGGTTCACACTGAGCACATGTGACAGACGTGACAGAATCTGGAGACGCCGTGGAGAACGTTCTGCTGCCTGCAACATCCTCCAGCATGACCAGTTTGGCAGTGGGTCAGTCATGGTGTGGGGTGGCATTTCTTTGGGGGGCCGCACAGCCCTCCATGTGCTCGCCAGAGGTAGCCTGACTGCCATTAGGTACCGAGATGAGATCCTCAGACCCCTTGTGAGACCATATGCTGGTGCGGTTGGCCCTGGGTTCCTCCTAATGCAAGACAATGCTAGACCTCATGTGGCTAGAGTGTGTCAGCAGTTCCTGCAAGAAGAAGGCATTGATACTATGGACTGGCCCGCCCGTTCCCCAGACCTGAATCCAATTGAGCACATCTGGGACATCATGTCTCGCTCCATCCACCAACGCCACGTTGCACCACAGACTGTCCAGGAGTTGGCGGATGCTTTAGTCCAGGTCTGGGAGGAGATCCCTCAGGAGACCATCCGCCACCTCATCAGGAGCATGCCCAGGCGTTGTAGGGAGGTCATACAGGCACGTGGAGGCCACACACACTACTGAACCTCATTTTGACTTGTTTTAAGGACATTATATCAAAGTTGGATCAGCCTGTAGTGTGGTTTTCCACTTTAATTTTGAGTGTGACTCCAAATCCAGACCTCCATGGGTTGATCAATTTGATTTCCATTGATAATTTTTGTGTGATTTTGTTGTCAGCACATTCAACTATGTAAAGAAAAAAGTATTTAATAACAATATTTCATTCATTCAGATCTAGGATGTGTTATTTTAGTGTTCCCTTTATTTCTTTGAGCAGTGTATTTCAATTGACTGATTTCCTTATGAACTGTAACTCAGTAAAATATTTGTAATAGTTGCATGTAGCGTTGATATTTTTCAGTATATATTTTGGTCGCCAGTGATTTCTTCAACTGATTTAGCTTGCTGTAGCCTACCTGCTGCTAGCTTCACTGACAAACACAGGGATGGAATTTTAGCAAGCTAGCAAAGGATGTTGAGAACTGCACTGATAAACAGCATGTATCTTGTCAGTTATTTAGGATAGTTTGACATGTTCCCAGCAGTTAGTCTGTACTTCAACCTGTTCCCAAAGCACCAATCACTACGCTGCAACGTTGGGCCAGCTAAAAGCACAGCAGCACACTTGATGCAGTACTGGCTCGGGGCAAAGCAGGCTGTCTGCTGCTGTCGCTTGCCTTTCCCTGTCATTTTTCCAACTCAACGACAAAGATGTGCGGAGCCCTTTATAGACGTGTTAGTTGTTTGGCAACAAAACCAGTGCGCAACTATGGGGCAAAACAGACGGGGTTGGCTTAGATTGTTGACTACATGTAAACTAAATTTAGTCTCCAATACATTTGCACAATGAGCACTTGTCTCTCAAATACATTGTTACAGTTGTTGGTTAGCTAGCGAATTTGAGCCATATTAGCATTGACATGAAATCAGTCAAAACGCCTCAAAACAAGACGTAGTATCAAGAACAAGATGAAACTAGCTGATATGAGTCACTTACGATTCCCCACATGCCAGTTTCTTGTCATTGTTGGTATTTATCTGGCCATCAGGAATCTCAGCAACTCACAGACGTCTGCCCCATGAAGCGTGCGTATCGTTTTCGTGACGTTGTCAGCCAACCCATCTACACTGAGTGTACAAAACATTAGGAACAACTTCCTAATATTGAGCTGCACCCCCTTTTGCCCTCAGAACAGCCTCAATTCATAGTGGATTTAACAGGTGACCTCAAGAAGGGATCATGGCTTTCATCTGGATTCACCTCGTAAGTCTGTCATGGAAAGAGCCTGTTCCTAATGTTTTGTACACTCAATGTATATCCGTGGCAAACCATTTGAAAGATGCATATCTCCTATTAACGTTACAGCATTGTATCATTAGGTATTTGTTTTATTTTTCCCTTCATGATGATGATCAGGACCTGTCAGTGGTAGTTTTGTGTTAGCGGCACTGTGACTTCAATTTTGTGGAAGAAAAAAACCAAACATCGTTTTCCGTTGCACGTTCACACCCTTTCAGCAGGCAAAAGGATGAAGAGAAAAAGAGTGAGAGAAGAGACAGAGCAATGATGGAGAGGGAGTTTGAAGTCCTAACAGGGTTCAAACAACAAAGCCAGGGGGGTGTAATATCCATAAAGTCTGAGCCATCCTCTACAGTGACATCATCAGTCACCTAGACTCTCCCCATATGACCCCTGGATAGTGACTCATCACTCTAACACACATACCTTCACGACAGGCCTTCAAAATACTGCATATCTAGAAAAATAAGGCCAGGTTATTATTTGATACATTGAAAATGATTCCTATTTGGCTCTTTCCATACAACACTTGCCTATAGCTCTCTGTGGTCAGCACCATTAACACCCTCTCGTCTTCAGAAGAAAGAAGGCTCCTTCTTACTAAGAGATGTAAGACAGCTAACTGTGTGAGAGTGGGTTTGTTTGTTCTTTGTTTGTGTGTAATAACTACACAGTCCAGTCTACTCCTACGTGGGGAGAGTGAATGAAGAATGCTAGCAAGGCACTTTAGGCTTCATTTAGGCTCTCCTCTTCTCCCCGGACACGCTATTAGCAGTCTGGAGAGAGTGATGTATGTCCCAAGCCAGGAGAAATGCATAATCAAGCATTTAAAATACACTCTCTCTATCACACACAGACATATACACACACACACACACAGACAACAACACATGTAGAGAAAGACACACACACACACACGCACGCAAATACAGACACACACACCTACATGCACATCAGCCACACATACAGTGACGTTTGTCCACACACACACACAATCATCCCAATGCTTTCTATAAAACCTTTCTATATTATCCTCCATTTATGCACCTGTGTTATATCCTGCTGAAATCCCCTATAGAATACGATCTGGTGTAGTTGACTGGCTCTGTGTGGGTCTGCTCTGAGAAGGAATCAAGGAGAGAGTGAGGGCTGAGGGGATGAGAAGAGTCTTCCCATCTCATTTACATCACGCCATTCCAAGCCTCTTCTCTCCTCCCTCTCTCCACTAAACTAATGCAGGGACGGGTGGTGTTTATGGCTGAGCAGGAAGGGTAAACAGGAAGTAAAAAAATAAATAAGGTGAGAGACGTGAAAGTGTCCCGGGAGAATAGGGGACTTGCTACTAATATGTGAGGAAACAGACCAATTTGCAGCGCATGTCGTCCTGGGAATAGGACAGAGGCCTGTGAATGATTCTGCTCATGTAGCTGATGAGAGGAGAGGGGAGAGGAGGGAGGATAGTGTTCTTTAACATGAGATGTGTTTGTGGGAGGATCTGAAAGGGGGCTCTGGGACTGCTTTTGTACAAGCCTAAACGTCTAGCAGCAATCTTAGCTACAGTACATAGTGTTATCCCTCAGTAGGAATTATGAATGGACAACAAATATATTTTTCAAAGTGCAAAGTGAGTATCACCTGCAAAGCATAACTTCCAGTTTGTTAAACAGGATGAACTCTCATTTACTCTATCCGACTGTTTTACGGAACAAAGCGAGAGAAAATGAGAGACACAGAGAGAGAAAGCAAGAGAAAGAGAAAGAGAAAGAGGGGGAAAGAGAGAGAGGGAGAAGAGAGGGAGAGTGAAAGAGAGAAAGAGATGTTAAATTTGTTTCTTCTCACTTTTATTTATTGTTTATTTCACTTGCTTCGGCAAGCTAAACATATGTTTCCAATGCCAATAAAGCCCCTTGAATTGAATTGAGAGAAAAACAGAGAGAGAAAAAGAGAGAGAGAGAGAGAGTACATTTACATGTATACTAATTATTCTATATTAAACTGATTATGGCAGTAGTCAGATTATGTAATAGCCATGTCAACACCTTACTCTGCTTATCTTAAATCGGCGTAAGGTCAAAATCTAAGTAAGCATATGGCGATTAAAACACCTGGTTTACTGAGCAATCTTTCAAATGATTAGGACATGTCAAATCATTAAATCGGCATTCAGATGGTGTATTTGATCTGCACATGTTCTAGCACCAGTCGAGCAAGACTCCCTCTTCAGCGCAAGGGAAGTAAGTTTAGAACTGAATGTACAGTTGAAGTCGGAAGTTTACATACACCTTAGCCAAATACATCTATACTCCGTTTTTCACTATTCCTGACATTTAATCCAAGTAAAAATGCCCTGTCTTAGGTCAGTTACGATCACCACTTTATTTTAAGAATGTGAAATGTCAGAATAATAGTAGAGAGAATGATTTATTTCAGCTTTTATTTCTTTCATCACATTCCCAGTGGGTCAGAAGTTTACATACACTCAATTAGTATTTGGTAGAATTGCCTTTAAATTGTTTAACTTGGGTCAAACGTTTCGGGTAGCCTTCCACAAGCTTCCCACAATAAGTTGGGTGAATTTTGGCCCATTCCTCCTGACAGAACTGGTGTAACTGGGTCAGATTTGAAGGCCTCCTCGCTCACACACACTTTTTCAGTTCAGTTTCTATAGGATTGAGGTCAGGGCTTTGCGATGGCCACTCCAATACCTTGACTTTGTTGTCCTTAAGCCATTTTGCCACAACTTTGGAAGTATGCTTGGGGTCATTGTCTATTTGGAAGACCATTTTGCGACCAAGCTTTAACTTCCTGACTGATGTCTTGAGATGTTGCTTCAATATATCATCATAATTTTCCTTCCTCGTGATGCTATCTATTTTGTGAAGTGCACCAGTCCCTCCTGCAGCAAAGCACACCCACAACATGATGCTGCCACCCCCGTGCTTCACGGTTGGGATGGTGTTCTTCAGCTTCCTCCAAACATAACGATGGTCATTATGGCCAAACAGTTCTATTTTTGTCTTATCAGACCAGAGGACATTTCTCCAAAAAGTACGATCTTTGTCCCCATGTGCAGTTGCAAAATATAGTCTGGCTTTTTTATGGAGGATTTGGAACAGTGGCGTCTTACTTGCTGAGCGGCCTTTCAGGTTATGTCGACATAGGACTCGTTTTACTGTGGATAAAGATACTTTTGTACCTGTTTCCTCCAGAATCTTTACAAGGTCTTTTGCTGTTGTTCTGGGTTTGATTTGCACTTTTCGCAAAACAAAGTACGTGCATCTCTAGGAGACAGAATGTGTCTCCTTCCTGAGCGGTATGACGGCTGCGTGGTCCCATGGTGTTTATACTTGTGTACTATTGTTTGTACAAATGAACGCGGTACCTTCAGGCGTTTGGAATTTGCTCCCAAGGATGAACCAGATTTGTGGAGGTCTACAAAACATTTTCTGAGGTCTTGGCTGATTTCTTTTGATTTTCCCATGATGTCAAGCAAAGAGGCACTGAGTTTGAAGGTAGGCCTTGAAATACATCCACAGGTACACATCCAAAGCCATGACATCATTTTCTGGAATTTTCCAAGCTGTTTAAAGTGTCACGCCCTGACCTTAGAGAGACGTTTTATTTCTCTATGTGGTTAGGTCAGGGTGTGATGTGGAGTGGGCATTCTATGTTTTGTAGTTCTGTGTGTTCGGCCGAGTGTGGTTCCCAATCAGAGGCAGCTGTCTATCGTTGTCTCTGATTGGGAATCATACTTAGGCAGCCTGTTTTGCCACCTTAGTTGTGGGTAGTTGTTGTTGTTACTGGCCTGTTTAGCCCTAGTCAGCTTCACGTTCGTTTCTGTTGTTTCTTGTTTTGTTGGCGACATTTATAATAAAGAGAAATGTACGCTCACCACGCTGCACCTTGGTCCGGTCATTTCCACGACGACGTTCGTGACAAAGGCACAGTCAACTTAGTGTATGTAAACTTCTGACCCACTGGAATTGTGATACTGTGAATTATAAGTGAAATAATCTGTCTGTAAATAATTGTTGGGAAAATTACTTGTGTCATACACAAAGTAGATGTCCTTACTGACTTGCCAAAACTATAGTTTGTTAACAAGAAATTTGTGGTGGTTGAAAAACGAGTGACTCCAACCTAAGTGTATGTAAACTTCCGACTTCAACTTCAACTTCAGCATCTTAAAATAGTTTTTACATAACAATTTTATATGTTCGAACTCCCAAAAATAACAAGTTCTCTGTGGTTATTCTGATTGGGAATTTCATCATTTGTCAGAGTGCCATCAGGTAGCATGATTTCAGATGTCATGTAAACTAGATTATTAGGGAAATCGTTATTTTTGCAAAGCATGTAAACATTTTAATCAAACTATTATATTAACCTGACTATCCACAATATTCACATAATTGTGTGCTTGTAACTGTACTCAGAGAGAGAGTCAGAGAGAGAAAACAAAGAGAAAGGGAGAGAGAGAACAAGCGAACACAGGGCCCTGCTCACTGACCTGGGAAATGGGGCGGGAGGGACAAGGAGAACAGAGGGGAGAGACAGTGACAGTCTTCTGAGTGCTAACTAAAATAGGAGCATCCTGAGGCCCTGCGGAATTGTGTGTGTGTGTGTGTGTGTGTGTGTGTGTGTGTGTGTGTGTGTGTGTGTGTGTGTCGAGGTCAGCATTTCGTATGTGTCACTTCCTGTTGGCCAGTGCGGCAGGAGCGCAGCTTGGCACTATGGCTGCCGGCAGAGAAGACTGGCACAGGAGGTTACCACACTGGGAGAGACACACACACACTTCATCTCTCTCCAAACTAGTTTTGGTCTTGGTGAGGGTACAGTATATGTGGCATACACAGGCCTGCAGCATATGCGTACTGTACATAAGAACTAATAAACAGACACACAGGTATACACTCACATGACCACATATAAGCGCTCTCACACGCAAAAACAAACACACACTTTCCACTAGAACTTTGCCATATTAATGTAGTTTATGAAGCTGTATGTGAGGAATGGAGAACTCTGCTAACTCCCTGTCTCATTTCTGTGTCTGTGGTACCGCTCAATCTGCCGCCGTCTGTGGATGACTGACTTCTGTTAGCCTGCCTGCCTGAAGGGAAGCTTCTCCCTACACCAGCTCTGTAAAACTGACTACTTTTGCTTGGACTCTAGCAGCATCAGTGACTAACTACTCTGTCTGACTGCTTATTGTGTTGACTGTCTCTTCGGCCCTGGCCGGTGTTAATCCTGTTGTTTGACATTGCAGGCAGAGGGGTTTCTTCTCCCAGCAGCCCCGCTGGACAGTAGGATTTACCCTAATTGGTCCCTGAGCACAACAGCCAACAGCCATGTTAATGCCCAGACACACACACACACACAACACATACACACTAATTAACATCCTCACAAAACATCTCATTAACATTTCCCACAGAGGGGAGAGATAAAGTGTAAGTGATATTCTGCACAGCGGCCTTTGTTATCAGGGGGGGGGGGGGGGGGGGGCAAATATAAGCAGAATTTTAGAAGCAATAAGGAAAAATAAATCAGTGGGCCAGAGTAACAACGCTTTGGTTGTTAACCAGCAGCTTAACCTGCTTTACTGTGAGTGCAATAACATATGTCTGTTTCCATACCACAGTGGTATGGAGCTGTATAGTTCACAGGAGATGGGTGGACAGTGCATCAACAACTCAAGGTGCAGGGTGCAGACAAAAATCACAGCTGCATTGCAGAATATTAAAGTGCAAAAACGGATTGACTGTTAGGCTAGCGTGGCCCTCATCAGAATACTGTACGTCCAAAACATCACAAAGAGAACGAAAATTCCACAAATCCTGACTTCCAGGAATCAGTAGTGTGTGTGTTTGTAGGCATAGCAGATAGGAGTGATTCCCTGAGTAGGATATGACCCCTGACCTTGTTCTTCCAAACAGACTGTCTGTCCTGGCCCCTGGTTTTATCCCTCCGTCACCTGAGCATTATACCACTGTCAGGAGATAACCCCATTAACCCAGCAATCATCACACAGCTCCCACTACACTGGGGGGCTTATGATAAAGTAGCCCACTGAGTTGACAGAGAGGGAAAGGAGAAAAAGAAAGAGAGTTTGGGGAGGAAGAGAGAGAGAGACTCCTTTTGTAATCTGGATGACAGGCCAAGTAGGCAGGTTGTGAGGGGTCAGGGGTCAGGTGCTATCGGGAAAGCAGCTCAGTGCCTGGCAGCTCTGACGGAACTCTGCCTGCCTGCCACCAGGAAGTAGATACCATGACCTTTTGAGTAGAAGACCCCAAAATATATGCTCTTATCACAATGACCTTATGGTGGGAGCATGGGAAAAGGAGGAGAAACACATCAATCATAGGAAAGATTAATCCTCCTCACCATTCTTCTGCTCCATCTATGAATAATGATGCCAGAGGGGTGAATTTTCTCACAAGATTTATTTTGATATCGTGATTTCTATTAATTAACCTGCTATAGGGGCCTTCCTTTTAGAGAGGAATATGGACGACTCTGCTTTTTTTAGAATGCAAAATCTCAGCTCATTGACAGCTTGTTTAGACTGCAAAATCAAGTACTCATTGACCTATTCTAAAAAGACATTGTGAATAGGGCTGTTGTGGTGACCGTATTAACACCACACCGGTGGTCACGAGTCATAAAGCCAGAACGTTTAGTCATGGTAATTAGGCTTCTCCGAGCTCTGATGCTGCTGATGGTCATTAGTAGCCTACCAAACTGCCTAGTACTCAGCACTCTATCACTCTGACATCAACGCAAATGTAATCAAAAATCGAATCAAACACTTCATGAGAGCCCATGAGCTCATTTTGTGCACCATTTCTATAGGCTATGAAATTGTGCGAGAAAACAGACTGATGGCCTCTATTAAAAATAAGAGGATCCAATCAGCTTTCTATAGGCTAAGCCTACTATATTTAATTCTCAACTTTCCTAATATTAAGCAAATATTAAGTACATGGCTTCTCTTTTCCACAGGAGTATCGCCTACCTGGCTGCCATGAAAATGAACCACAGGAAAAGCGTCCTCCATTCGATATTTAAGTGCAGAGATTACATGCATTTTTCCCCTGCCCCTGTTTCGAGACAGGTGCATGATAACGGTCCATTCTCAATCAAAACTTATTTCACACATATATTATTTAGTATATGTAAAGACAACATTAAATAGAATAGTCTAGAATAGTCTGATGGTTGACAATATTAGCTGATCACTTGTGAATGATGCCCAGCTTAAGGCAAGAAACAATGCTTTTATATCATAGTCGCACACCTCATGTAGCCTAGCTCATAGGCATATAGGTTTTCATAAGGTTTGTATCACAACTAAAGTGGCCAAATAACTTGTTAAAATGAAGCACATTAATCTGCTTTACAACGGGTGACCAGCCTAACTGGAATATATACGCAGCGCGGGAGTTTCAAGTTTGGGGAAGAACATGTTCAACATAAAAATGCACCTTTATAATAAAAGAATTACATGCATAATCTCATTTGTGGCCACTTATGATAATGGTGTTTTCCTGCTAATGGAACATTTGTGCTTATAGCCTACTTCCGTGTGCGCAGTGCTGCACTTAGAATGTGAAGAAATAGCCTAACAGTTTATATTTAAAAAAGTATTTGTGATGCTAGTGGTTGTATTATTTGGGATCTATCGCATCCCAGAACTGTCCCAGACTATGTTTGGAATATTTATTTATCGTACAGAATATAATAGGTCAACTTTGTACTATGGGGGATAGTAGATTGACATAGGCTAGTGCTTTTGCTGTTCGTTAGGCCTACTCATCTTGTTGGCTGACGAAAAGTAAATGTGGACAGTTCTTCCAATTTCTTCAATATGCACCTCAGAATTGGATAAGGAAGCAGGCAGTTGCGTCCCCGATGTGTGAAAGACCAGATCACGTGATGGAGAGCCATGTGAGTGAGAAGGGGCATCGATTTCTTCAGATCTTCATTAGAGTTGCATCATACAGCCTTACAATGGATTAGAAATCAAAACATATAGCTCAACGTTTGTAGAACAACTAAAATTACATGAATAACTATAAATGAAGCATATAGGAGTACCTATTTCTTTGTTAACCTCTCAACACAGAATAGCCACATGTACACACTCCCTCAAATTGTTTGGAGTTATCCTTTCTATTTTATTCAGCTTTGTTCAATTCTATTCTTTATACTGTGAAATAATATAAAATAATGCAGCAGAATTCTAAGCAAATCTTGTCTGCTAAATTAACTAATGCAGTCCACTGCCATATGGCATAGCCAGATCAGGACCTATTCTGTTCTTCTGAAATAGACTACATTTTCTTCATATCATGTTTCTTTAGACCTGTCTAAAATAATTAATGGATTTATTGTGAAGGTGTAGGCTATATTACATGTATTTATTAGACTTTTTAAAATGTAGATGTTCCAAAGGTCTGCATCAGTGACTTGTAGGCTATGTGTGGAAGCCATGAGATGCTGGAATGCTTGGAATAAGTCAACACTGTAGCACGCTGACAATGGTTAACCATGAATAAATTACTGTCTATTTACACTTACGATCTAATGACAATGATTATGTCATGTTCCTGACCTGTTTTCTGTTTAGTTTTGTGTGTTAGTTGGTCAGGACGTGAGTTTGGGTGGGCATTCTATGTTGTCTGTTTCTATGTTGGTTTAGGGTTGCCTGGTATGGCTCTCAATTGGAGGCAGGTGTTTGGCGTTCCTCTAATTGAGAGTCATATTTAGGTAGGCGGTTCACAGTGTTTGTTTGTGGGTGGTTGTCTCCTGTGTCCGTATAAATGTTTGCACCATACGGGACTGTATACGGTTTGTTCATTTCATGTAGTCTGTTCCTGGTCATTTCGTTCTTCACGTTGTATGTAAGTTCGTCGTTCAGGACTGTCTACTTTCGTTTTGTTATTTTGTATCATTTTCAAGTATAGGTCGTTTTGTCTTGTTAAATAAATTCATCATGTCATTTCAACGCGCTGCACCTTGGTTCAATCCCTGCTCCTCCTCTTCTGATGAAGAGGAGGAGGATTATCGTAACAGAACCACCCACCAACCCAGAGCCAAGCAGCGGAGTCAAAGGAGAAAGGGACAGGAAAAGAAGGAGCAATGGACATGGGACGATGTTTTGGACGGAAAGGGTGTCTACACATGGGAGGAGATCCTAGCTGGTAGAGATCGCCTCCCATGGGAACAGCTGGAGGCACTGAGGAGAGCGGAGGCTACCGGAGAGAGGAACCGGAGCTATGAGGGAACGCGTCTGGCACGGAAGCCGAAAAAGCCCGTGAGTAACTCCCAAAAATTTCTTGGGGGGGGGCTAAAGGGTAGTGGGCCAAGGGCAGGTAGGAGACCTGCGCCCACTTCCCAGGCTTACCGTGGAGAGCGGGAGTACGGGCAGAAACCGTGTTACGCAGTAGAGCGCACGGTGTCTCCTGTACGTGTGCATAGCCCAGTGCGGGTTATTCCACCTCCCCGCACTGGTAGGGCTAGATTGGGCATTGAGCCAGGTGTCATGAGGCCGGCTCAACGCGTCTGGTCTCCAGTGCGTCTCCTCGGGCCGGCATACATGGCACCTGCCTTACGCATGGTTTCCCCGGTTCGCCTGCATAGCCCAGTGCGGGCTATTCCACCTCGCCGCACTGGCAGGGCGACCGGGAGCATTCAACCAGGTAAGGTTGGGCAGGCTCAATGCTCAAGAGAGCCAGTACGCCTGCACGGTCCGGTATTTCCGGCGCCACCTCCCCGCCCCAGCCTAGTACCTACAGTGCCTACATTACGCACTAGGCTACCAGTGCATTTCCAGAGCCCTGTTCCTCCTCCACGCACTCTCCCTGTAGTGCGTGCATCTAGCCCGGTGCCTCCAGTTCCGGCCCCACGCACTAAGCTACCAGTGCGTCTCCAGAGCCCTGTACACACTATATATTCTCCCCCTACTAATCCTGATGTGCTTGTCCTCAGCCCGGCGTCACCAGTGCCGGTACCACGCATCAGGGGTAGAGTAGGCTTTGAGGATACAGTGTGCCCTGTCCCTGCTCCCCGCACTAGTAGGAAGGTGCTTATCATTAGCACGGTGCCTCCAGTTCCGGCACCACGCACCAGGTCTACAGTGCGCCATATCCGGCCAGAGCCATCCGTCTCACCAGCGCCATCTGAGCCATCCGTCTCCCCAGCGCCATCTGAGCCATCCGTCTCCCCAGCGCCATCTGAGCCATCCGTCTCCCCAGCGCCATCTGAGCTATCCGTCTGCCAGGAGCCTGCAAAGCCGCCCGTCTGCCATGAGCCTGCAAAGCCGCCCGTCTGCCATGAGCCTACAGAGCCGTCAGCCAGACAGGAGCCGCTAGAGCCATCAGCCAGACAGGAGCCGCTAGAGCCGTCAGCCAGACAGGATCTGCCAGAGCCGCCAACCAGACAGGATCTGCCAGAGCCGCCAACCAGACAGGATCTGCCAGAGCCGCCAACCAGACAGGATCTGCCAGAGCCGCCAACCAGACAGGATCTGCCAGAGCCGCCAACCAGACAGGATCTGCCAGAGCCGCCAACCAGACAGGATCTGCCAGAGCCGCCAGCGAGCCATGAGCAGCCAGAGCCGCCAGTGAGCCATGAGCAGCCAGAGCCGTCAGAGAGCCATGAGCAGCCAGAGCCGTCAGAGCGCCATGAGCGTCGAGAGCCGTCAGAGCGCCATGAGCGTCGTGAGCCGTCAGCCTGCCATGAGCGTCGAGAGCCGTCAGCCTGCCATGAGCGTCGAGAGCCGTCAGCCTGCCATGAGCGTTGAGAGCCGTCAGCCTGCCATGAGCGTCGAGAGCCGTCAGCCTGCCATGAGCGTCGAGAGCCGTCAGCCAGCCATGAGCTGCCCTTCAGCCTGAAAAGGCTAGATACCCAGAACTGCCCTTCAGTCCGGAGTTGCCCCTCTATCCTGAGCTACCTCTCTCTCCTAAGCTATCCCTCTGTCCTGAGCTACCTTGTCCCAGAGCTGTCCTTGATTCTGGTGTTGCCCCTAAATTTAGGTGGGGTTATTTGGAGGGTGGTCATTGTGGGGAGGCTACGGAGGCGGGGATTGATTATGGTGGGGTGGGAACCACGCCCGGAGCCTAAGCCACCACCGTGGTCAGATGCCCACCCAGACCCTCCCCTGGACTTTTTGGTGATGCGTTCGGAGTACGCATCTTGAGGGGGGGGTTATGTCATGTTCCTGACCTGTTTTCTGTTTAGTTTTGTGTGTTAGTTGGTCAGGACGTGAGTTTGGGTGGGCATTCTATGTTGTCTGTTTCTATGTTGGTTTAGGGTTGCCTGGTATGGCTCTCAATTGGAGGCAGGTGTTTGGCGTTCCTCTAATTGAGAGTCATATTTAGGTAGGCGGTTCACAGTGTTTGTTTGTGGGTGGTTGTCTCCTGTGTCCGTGTAAATGTTTGCACCATACGGGACTGTATACGGTTTGTTCATTTCATGTAGTCTGTTCCTGGTCATTTCGTTCTTCACGTTGTATGTAAGTTCGTCGTTCAGGACTGTCTACTTTCGTTTTGTTATTTTGTTAGTTTATAGTGAAGTTCGTGTTTTCGTCTTGTCTTTAATAAATCATTATGTCTTCACAATCCGCTGCGCCTTGGTTCCCTCAATACTCCTCCTTTTCGGTTGAAGAGGAGGAGGACTACCGTTACAGATTACAAAAAAACATTTAAAGGCATAAAAACCACAAATTCCTATGATTTACAGTGTTAAATAACTCCAATATGTGAGATTTAAAAGAAAATTGGGAACAAATGCTTCATTCTGTCGTTATAATAACATTGGGAGCAACGTGTGAAAAGGGTTGTGGAAATCTGTTGCAGTTAAATCGACTACAAAACCCACAATCCAGTGCTCTCTCTCTGGTAAAGCTGGCTAGCCAGCTAGCAAACATAGCTACACACAATAATAACAAAGTCAATATCAGCATGTAAAATAGCTAGCTAGCTGTAAAATGGAAGAAACAAACTGCAATATCAATTTAGGAGTTACAATCTCATCACATTCAACCTGGTAAAGATCGCGTTTCTAGCTCAAAGCTGTGTGAGTCAGGTTGCAAGGGCCCTGCGAGCCTGCAAGCAGGGGAACGAGAGGAGAAAACCGCTTTCCATCATGGTAGTTCAAAGAAGAAAGGATATTAATCTGATGGTGCACTGTGTACCTTGAGGACATTTGAAAGATATACTTTGTCATGGCGATATAGAAGGTGTGTTGTAGACATGTATACCATATCACCTAATAATCCCCGGTTTACAATTGGCTCATTCATCCCCTCCTCTCCCCTGTAACTATTCCCCAGGTCGTTGCTGCAAATGAGAACGTGTTCTCAGTCAACTTACCTGGTAAAATAACGGTAAAATAAATAAATAAAAATAAAATTGGCTTATTTGTGATCTGTAGTGCAGGTAATTGTTTTAAAACCAAATGTGATAAATGTTTGTTATCCCCTATCTCCAGTGACAATGACATAGCACGTCACTTTCCATTTCTAGGGTGGATTATCCCTTTAAAGAAATGTATAACCTATTTCTCAATGCCAGAAATGCTATAATAGTAACTTAGAGCACCCAAAGAAAACATTCCCAAAATACACACTCTTAAATCAATTGTTATAATATTGTAATGTTGTTTAAAAAGTTGGATTTGAAGTTTTATCCAAATCAGAAACAATCCCACAACACCCCGAGGTCACCCCAATTTGTAAGTCTCTCTGGATAAGAGCGTCTGCTAAATGACTTAAATGTAAATGTAATGTAAATGTCAGCATCACACAAACTTGTTTTGTACTTATATTTGTATTGTTTTTATATAAGCCCTTTTGGGTTTCCAACCACACCTGCACACCGTTTTTAACAGTTTTTTAATCTGTGCCGTTTTGTCTTTCACTTGTTATCTTTGATGCGAATAAATAAAACCTAATGAAAAACTTTGTGGGATACATTTGTGAGAATAAGGCAGGTGGATTGGGCGTCTACTCGTCAATATTCAGCAAGAAGTTACTTTCCCTACCATCAACGTGGCTTTTAAAGCATCTCAAACAGACCGCAGCACCAGTAGAGACATAGCATTATCAAGGGCTTCAGTGAGCATGGAAGAGAACCGGGTAAGTGAAAGAGCTAGCTTGCTACCTCTATGCTAACGTTACCTAGCAATACAGCTACCACATTTAGCGCACGTCTTCCATCTAAATAACACTGATCAAACTAACCAACTGTAAACATGTCTGCCAGCTGTTGGTAGCTAACTACTGGTGCTGTCATACTATAGATAGTACAAGCCTTTGGGAAAAAGTAGTTTCTACGACTGTGGCAAAAACTGTATGTGTGGATGACTCCTCGGAATTCCAGTAGAATTGTTTATTTTTATTTTACCTTTATTTAACCAGGTAGGCCAGTTGAGAACAAGTTCTCATTTACAACTGCGACCTGACCAAGATAAAGCAAAGCAGTGCGACAAAAACAGCACAGAGTTACACATGGGATAAACAAACATACAGTCACTAACACAATAGAGAAGTCTATATACAGTGTGTGCAAATGTAGTAAGATTAGAGAGGTAAGGAAATAAATAGGCCATAGTGGCGAAATAATTACAATTTAGCAATTAAACACTGGAGTGATAGATGTGCAGAAGATTAATGAGCAAGTATAGATACTGGGGAGCAAAGGAGCAACAACAACAACACAATATGGGGATAAGGTAGTTGGGTGGGCTATTTACAGATGGGCTATGTACAGGTGCAAAGATCGGTAAGCTGCTCTGATGGCTGGTGCTTAAAGTTAGTGAGGGAGATATAAGTCTCCAACTTCAGTGATTTTTGCAATTCGTTCCAGTCAGTGGCAGCAGAGAACTGGAAGGAAAGGTGGCCAAAGGGGGAGTTGGCTTTGGAGGTGACCAGTGAAATATACCTGCTGGAGCGCGTGCTACGGGTGGGTGCTGCTATGGTAACCAGTGAGATGAGATGAGGCAGGGCTTTACCTAGCAAAGACTTATAGATAACCTGGAGCCAGTGGGTTTGACAATGAATATGAAGCGAGAGCCAGCCAACGAGAGCATACAGGTCGCAGTGGTGGGTGGTATATGGTGCTTTGGTGACAAATCGGATCGCACTGTGATAGACTACATCCAATTTGCTGAGTATAGTGTTGGAGGCTATTTTGTAAATGACATCGCCAAAGTCAAGGATCGGCAGGATAGTCAGTTTTACGAAGTAATGTTTGGCAGCATAAGTGTAGGATGCTTTGTTGTGAAATAGGAAGCCGATTCTAGATTTAATTTTGGAATGGAGATGCTTAATGTGAGTCTGGAAGGAGAGTTTACAGTCTAACCAGACACCTAGGTATCGGTAGTTGTCCACATATTCTAAGTCAGAACCGTCCAGAGTAGTGATGCTTGACGGGCAGGTGGGCGCGGGCAGTGATCGGTTGAAGAGCATGCATTTAGTTTTGCTTGCATTGAAGAGCAGTTGGAGGCCACGGAAGGAGTGTTGTATGGCATTGAAGCTCGTCTGGAGGTTTGTTAACACAGTGTCCAAAGAAGGGCCAGATGTATACAGAATGGTGTCGTTTGCGTAGAGGTGGATCAGAGAATCACCAGCAGCAAGATCAACATCATTGATGTATACAGAGAAAAGAGTCAGCCCAAGAATTGAACCCTGTGGCACCCCCATAGAGACTGCCAAAGGTCCGGACAACAGGCCCTCCGATTTGACACACTGAACTCTATCTGAGAACTAGTTGGTGAACCAGGCGAGGCAGGCATTTGAGAAACCAAGGCTGTTGAGTCTGCTGATAAGAATGCGGTGAGTGACAGAGTTGAAAGCCTTGGCCAGGTCGATGAAGACGGCTGCACAGTATTGTCTTTTATCGATGGCAGTTATGATATATTAGGACCTTGAACGTGGCTGAAGTGCACCCATGACCAGCTCGGAAACCAGATCGCATAGCGAAGAAGGTATGGTGGGATTCGAAATGGTCGGTGATCTGTTTGTTGACTTGGCTTTCGAAGACTTTAGAAAGGCAGGGTAGGATAGATATAGGTCTGTAACAGTTTTGGTCTAGAGTGTCACCCCCTTTGAAGAGGGAGATGACCGCGGCAGCTTTCCAATCTTTAGGGATCTCAGACGTTACGAAAGAGAGGTTGAACAGGGTAGTAATAGGGGTTGCAACAATGGCGGCGGATAATTCTAGAAAGAGAGGGTCCAGATGGTCTAGCCCAGCTGATTTGTAGGGGTCCAGATTTTGCCGCTCTTTCAGAACATCAGCTACCTGGATTTGGGTGAAATGGAGAAATGGGGGAAGCTTGGGCAAGTTGCTGTGGGGGGTGCAGAGCTGTTAACCGGGTTAGGGGTAGCCAGGTGGAAAGCATGGCCAGCCGTTGAAAAATGCTTATTGAAATGATCGATTATCGTAATGTATCACTAGCCACTTTAAACAATGCAACTTCATATAATGTTTTCATACCCTACATTACTCATCTCATATGTGTATACTGTACTCTACTGCACCTTGCCTATGCCGTTCGGCCATCACTCATTTATATATTTTTTTATACATATTAGTTTTCATTCCTTTACACTTGTGTGTATAAGGTAATTGTGGTGTAATTGTTAGGTTATATTACTTGTTAGATATTACTGCATAGTTGGAACTAGAAGCACAAGCATTTCGCTACACTTGCATTAACATCTGCTAACCATGCGTATGTGACAAATAAATTTGATTTGATTTTTGGCAATGAGGCAGTGATCGCTGAGATCCTGGTTGAAGACATTGTATTCTGACATCTGCTATGGGCTAGGGCATCTCGAAGATACAGTGCTTTCATAAAGTATTCACACCCCTTTACTTTTTCCACATTGTGTTGTGTTACAGCCCGAATTAAAAATGGATCACATTTAGATTCATTTTTCACTGGCCAACACACAATACCCCATAATGTCAAAGTGGAATTATGTTTTTCAAAAGTTTTACAAATTAATTGAAAATTAAAAGCTGAAATGTCTTGAGTCAATAAGTATTCAACCCCTTTGTAATTGTTGTTATTGCAAGCCTAAATAAGTTCAGTAGTAAAAATTGGCTTAGCAAGTCAAATAAGTTGCATAATAGGGTTTAACATGATTTTTGAATGACTACCGAGCAGTCGGGCAGTGAATTTCAAACACATATTCAACCGCAAAGACCAGGGAGGTTTTCCAATGCCTCACAAAGGGCACCTATTGGTAGACGGGTAAAAAGCGTTAAAAAAAAAAGCAGACATTGAATATCACTTTGAGCATGGTGAAATTATTAATTACACTTTGGATGGTGTATCAATATATCCAGTCACTACAAAGATATATGTGTCCTTCCTAACTCAGCTGTCGGAGAGGAAGGAAACCGCTCAGGAATTTTACTTTGAGGCCAATGGTGATGTTAAATGCTGTGATAGGAGAAAACTGAAGATGGATCAACAACGTTGTAGTTACTCCACAATACTAACCTAATTGACAGAGTGAAAAGGAGGAAGCCTGTAAAGAATATAAATATTCCAAAACATGCATCCTGTTTGCAACAAGGCACTAAAGTAACACTGCAAAACATGTAGCACAGCAATTTACTTTTTATCCTGAATACAAAGTGGGCAAATCCAATACAACACATTAGTGAGTACCACTCCTCATATTTCCAAGCAAGTGGTGGCTGCATCATGTTATGGGTATGCTTGTAATTATTAAGGACAGGGGAGTTTTTCCAGGTTAAAAAAGAAACAGAATGGAGCTAAGCACAAGCAAAATCCTAGAGGAAAACCTGGTTCAGTCTGCTTTCCAACAAACACTGGGGGAAGTTGCAAGTCTATGGCAAGACCTGAAAATGGTTGTTCAGCAATGATCAACAACCAATTTGACAGCGCTTGAAGAACTTTGAAAATAATAAATGAAAAAAAATGTCAAGGTGTGGAAAGCGCTTAGAGACTTACCCAGAAAACCCCACAGCTGTAATCGCTGCCAAAGGTGCTTCTACAAAGTATTGATTCAGGGGTATGAATACTTATGTAAATTAGATGTTTCAGTATTTTAAAAAATGTTGCAAAAATGTCTAAAAACATGTTTTCACTTAGTCATTATGGGGTATTGTGTGTATATGGGTGAGACAATAAATCAATTTAATCCATTTTGAATTCAGGCAACAAAATGTGGAATAAATCAAGTGGTATGAATACTTTCTGAAGGCACTGTATTCGCTACACTGGACTGATGGCATATTTTAGAAACGGAATATGGAATATGTTGGGCCTGCGCATTGTGAGGGCTGCACACTGCGGTAATTCAATCTGTGGCTCCGGGGGACTTTTCTAAACGGCCTGCTAGGTGCAGGCTACACTGAAATGCGATGCTCCGGCCATGGATCCGATCGCGGATCTGGTGGTAGTTCTGAGAATCCCCAGAGCCAGGCTGTCTTTGGATGGGTTGATTTGGGATTTTGCTCAATGGGAAAGTGTTTTTGTTTTTTTAATCTTTGGATCGATGTTGTCACAGTTGCTTCAAAGTTGAAGAGGCAGCAGCTAGCTTTAGCTTGATATAGCTAGTTCTCTTCCTCCGTTTCTGAATGAATTTGTGGCTATTTCTTTCTAGCTGGCAAAATAAGTGAGATAGATTTGGTTTGTGTACTGCCATATGTCGATAACACAGCTAAGTTTGTCACTGGTATAGGCTAATAAATATCCCAAGCCTAGCCAGCTAGACAGTGAGAGCCACAAGCTAAAACTGGGGAGAGAGGGAGGAGAGAATTCACTTTCTGTTTCATTTGCTGCTGGTTTGCTAATGTTAACTCAAATCATTTTTTGCCACATGTAATTGACGAAATTAGATTTTAAATGTGCCAATACGTTGTGAATATTTTTGAAAAATCTCACAGCCGTTTCCATACTAAAGATGAAGTGCCACTTGATCACCAGCTTACCATGTACACTAGTCTACAGGCAATGCGTTCCTCCACTGTGTGAGTCATAGAAATTACAATCTTGCGTTCGGGAGTTTCCGGCAATCATTTTTCAAATTAGAAAAAGTTAATATACAGCACCAACTACATAAATATCTGATATGGTCTATTATCTGCTACCTGAACTTTTACAACAAATTAATTTAAGAAAAAACAAGTATTGCTGTTTAGGAATACGTTTGTTTAATTAGAGATCTGGGTTGAGTTTAAAACTGCATGTCTGTTATCATTCACATCCTGCTATCTATCAGTCTTCATCTCTCTTCACTCAGCGTTCCCTCTCTCCTCAGTTTCTCCCACTATGCCCTCTCACACTCTATCTCACTTTCTGCAATGAGTTCTCTCTATCTCCCTCCCCTCTTTCCCTGTAATCAACCCAGTACTAATGGCTTATTCTTTCTGCTCCAGCAGCCACATCCCACTTGTTTATTTCCCTCCACTCGTAAATCTGGAGGCGCTAAAATGTTACCGTTATAATCACAGGTAATTATCAGACACCCTCTCTCTCCATTCCTCCATCTCTCCTTCCCTCTCTTACCTCCACCTCTATATGAAACAGCCATCCCATTGCAAAGTTCTCTGTAACTCTCACTGATGTGGGATTCAAGTGTTTCCAGTTTGTGTGTACAGTATGTGTAGGTTAAAGACATGCTCCGGAACTTTGGCGACTACGGAGTATTTTTAAACCTCCCACTTTGGGCTGGATGTGTCAATGCATAGTTCACACATGCATAACATATGAGAAGAATTATTGTTTTACCTCAACTAGCTACGATACCCCTAGTGTGAAAGCAACTTTTTGCTGGAAACTGTTGTGCTGTGCCATTTTCCCTACATTCCCACCCGTGGGCCAACACACTACCAATTCGAGTTCAACCAATGAGCTTCAGCCCCTCGCCATGCGAGTGACAGCTAGCAAGAGGCATATCATGCACAAACAGCAGAGCGAGAGAGACGTGGTGCATTTATCTGCACCAGTGGAGGCTGGTGGGAGGAGCAATAGGACGGCTCATTGTAATGGCTGGAATGGAATTGGTGGAACGGAGTCAAACTTGTGGTTTCCATCTGTTTGATGTGTTTGATACGGTTCTATTTATTCCATTGCAGCCATTATAATGAACCCGTCGTCCTATAGCTCCTCCCACCAGCCTCCACTGAAGTGCACATGTGAGACGTACTAATTTTAGGGGACCACTTTTGGCTCGTGAGTGCTAATTTCAGAACTACTGGCTCAAAAGTACAAATAGGTACCAGAGAATCTCTTTAATAAAGCACCAGCAGTGTGTACTGTATGTGTAGGTTAATAAAGCTCCAGCAGTGTGTACTGTATGTGTAGGTTAATAAAGCTCCAGCAGTGTGTACTGTATGTGTAGGTTAATAAAGCTCCAGCAGTGTGTACTGTATGTGTAGGTTAATAAAGCTCCAGCAGTGTGTACTGTATGTGTAGGTTAATAAAGCTCCAGCAGTGTGTACTGTATGTGTAGGTTAATAAAGCTCCAGCAGTGTGTACTGTATGTGTAGGTTAATAAAGCTCCAGCAGTGTGTGACTCACCCACTCCTGCTGTATGAGGCTGACAGCCTTGATGGCCTTGGAGAGATTCCTACAGGCCAGGATCACATGGGCCCCATGGAGGGCAAACGACTTGGCTGTCTCAAAACCTACACACAGAGAGGAGGTAGCAACAGGGGTAGGGAGAGAGGGAGAGAGAGAGAGATGTTTATACAGATTACACAGATCCACAAAAAAATAGAAAACAAACCCAATTTTGATAAACTCCCATATCTATTGGATGAAATACCACAGTGTGCCATCACACTGTGGTATTTGTGACTTGATTTGTGACTTGTTGCCACAAGAAAAGGGCAACCAGTGAAGAACAAACATCATTGTAAATACACCCCATATTTATGTTTATTTGCACATCGTTACAACATTTGAAATGTCTTTATTATTTTGGAACTTCTGTGAGTGTAATGTTTACTGTTAATTTTTATTGTTTATTTCACTTTTGTTTATTATCTAGTTCACTTGCTTTGGCAATGTTTCCCATACCAATAAAGCCCTTGAATTGAATCGAATCGAGAGGAGGGGGCATGGAAGAGGGGAGCAACAGAGGGAGAGAAGATGGAGACAGAGAGAGGAGGGAGACGGGGGGAGTAATGCTTTAAAGATGGGTTATTTTGCGAGATCATTTGGAGATACTCAGGGAAATTGACTGTGAAGGGGAATAAGATGAGTTAGAAATTATATTAAACATAGATATGGATTCTATCACTGAGGAGGAAGCCAAAGGGTCTACTAGGGAAAGTTAATCATGTCTCTGTGAAGTGATGAAACTGATTGAATTAATGTGGTTCAGGACTTCACCCACTAGTCTCTGATACGTTATAGGAAACCAAGCACACACCATTTCAGAAGCTATCCCTATCCACTGACTGAGAGAAACATGGAGATGCATATTGGTTGGAGTGATAATGCCGTATCAGTTCTGCTAGCAATAATAATAATGATGTTGATGATTAGGTTAACTACTGTAGTTATAGAGAAGACAACTAGAAAATCTGAACCATTCGACTGACTTGAGAAAAACTTCCATATAAAACCTTGGTGTGATATTCTAGCACTTCAAAGACTGACTGATAAAGACATTTACTACATCAAAAGAGTGGTTCTGATAGAAACTGGATTTATCAGTACAAGACTACTTCACGACTCCATCCAAATCATGTAGTCACGATAAAACGGACAAAAAAACAAGACAGAGACAGAAGTTAATTTCCAAATTGCCAGTCTAAATGGGTCATTTCAACCCAGAGGTAGAATTCATTTACGAGATTAACTTTTCCTTAAATCATGTTTTTATTTCCTGTTAAGATTGACTAACTTTCCCCTCCGTGGATGTTGATATTAACAGTGTGCTATAAACCGTTCAGCATCCACTCAGTGGTACACTATCTCAATCATTTATACATCTTTAATAAACAGAAACACACACACACACACGGCATGCGCACACACACACAGACAGAGTGGTGAGTGACAAGCCGGTAGGGCAGGTTGATGCCCGCTAAGTGGTTGTGACAGAGAGGAGCTAAGAGAGGGAGTGGCAGACAGCCAGTGTCACAGACAGCGTGGATTAAAACCAAACAGTAATTAGATTAGGTCTTAATCTGATTTTCATTAAACAGAGAACTAGGAGGCCTAATTGTAAGTGGTGTGTTAAAGAGTAATATCTATTAAAACTGCAAAATTGGAGTGGGATTTGAAGGTCTCAATGACACCTTATTAGATGTAATGGAAAATGCGCTGCAACGCGTCCCCTCGCAGGAAAAGGACAGGAACATAATAACAAAATGAAAGAAGAGAAAGTGTTGCATTTTGACTTTGAGAAAATTATAAATAAACACTTTTTAAAATGTTTTTGAACAGGCATAATTTTACATACCAAGTATCACAGAGCCTTGACACAAACATTTTCTCGCTCTCTCAGACTAGGTTTATAGTTGTTCAAATACCCCACCAGTTCAAATACTAATATGTCAAATGGGAATGTTTGTCAAACAAAACATCTGATTTACCCTACATTATACAATGAACCAGACAGCAACAAACCCAAGGTTCTACTCATATTTACAAAGAATAAACAGCAGTCAGAACAGGAGGGCAGACATGCCTGCTACAGCTTAAACAATGATTATTCCATCCTTTCTAAATTGGACAAGAACACTGGCAGCTGGGTAAACAATGCCACCCCACACTCACTTGTTGTGTGTACCAAGCATGAAAGTGAAATTAATCGACACCAGTGTTTTCCATAATGGAGTACAAATTAGAATATGACAACAACAACAATATGGGCGAGGGAGCTGTGTTTTCTTCATGACAAATAACAAGGGCTTGGCATTAATTGTGAAATAACGAGAGTGGCGTTGGTTTACAAAGACTCCCCACCCTCAAGCCTGTGTTTCCTGTACGGAGGTGGTGTGGAGATTAGTTCCTGGTCAGGTGAACAACATGGGGAGGTTATTTAGCGTTGCACTCAGACTATAGAACATGACAGGAGGTCAGGCTCGGGTATGTTCAACTCAGGGATAATGAGAGGCCTACTCAACAGTAAGCGTTTAGACTTGGGAAAGACACACCACACTCTTAGGGCTGGTTTCCTGGACCCAGATTAAGACTACTTCAGGATTAAAAAGCATTTTCAATGAAGAATCTTCATTAAATGCTTATAATCCAAACTAGATCACTAGGAAATGAGGTCCAGAGAGTTACAGCAACTTTTCTCACTTTGAAGGTCCACAGCATCCATAAGTAAAATACTGTATTATTGTACAATCATTGAAAAATCTCTATAAAGCAGTGGATGGATGCTCTGCATGGTACATTAGGATCCTGGCCATCCTGATATCCCCAATAATGAGTGTGATTTAACGCTCTGTTTGTCCTGCGAGGCCCAACGCCCCTCTCCGTATTTCCTCCATACACAGGTGTATTGGCTCAGCCTAATGAGATCATTACCAGTAAACCTGTTTATTTGGCAAATGGAAAGCATTTTACTACAATGAACTGTGTTGATTTGGGCAAACAGAGCTAAAATCAGATCATTAAAACCCACAACGGTAAACATGTTTATTTGGCGAACAGATAAACTCCCTTGCCAGAAGATTCAGACCCTACAGTTATTCTTGTTTACACTGAGCTGCACTAAAGTCGGAAGCACTGGTCTATTTACCATTAGGTAGAAGAGGCTATTGCCTCACACCATCAAGGGGCCTAGTGATCTGGGCATAAAAAAATAGATACAAAAATAATAATTTCTCAGCTTGAGGTCTTCTCATTCTCCGCTGGTTACATAATAAATAAGTCATAAAACAATCCCCATCAAAATCTGTCTGTTTAAGACAGAGAAATATTTTTTTGGGGCTACGTCTCAATCCCCCGCATCCACCGATGTCGGCGGTGGAAGGTGGCCGAGCTACATCAGTATTTGTCAGTATTTGTCTCACGAAAACATTGGTAGCGTACGAACGGTTTGGGCTACACAATTATATGACCCTCTATGGAAAGATGAGACTTACGAACGATGGTGTTCTCCGTTTTTCTCTATGACCCCCACAAGTGTCACTAGACTCATCTGAAGGTACCAGGCTGAAAAATGAATGGAAGTGAATATGGCATTTCCACGTTTAAAATATTATAAAAATAATTCTGAGCTTTCTTCTCTCTCTCACATACAGAACAGACACTTCAAAACATACTTCCTTTTGATAACATTTTGGACTGTTTTTCCATGTATGAATCTGTTGTTAAATGTGTTTCTATGGGCTAATAGCAATAAGGCCAAATTCAATGTTTCATCAAATATATATATATTTTTATATCTAAAATTCCAAATCAAATAGCTAAATGATCCTTGGTATCTTTAAACAATTCCATACGTTAGCTTAGTAGAAACCCAGCCCTTAGACTAGGGGCAGGCACGTGCCCCTTTCCCCTTCCAGTCTCCAAAGGACCCCAAAATGATTTTTTTGTATACATTCTTTGTCATTGTTGTTCGGAATTCACTGCCCGCAAGTTGTCATCAAGTTCACCCCCCCACCCCCACCCCCAACCCGTCCGTTGGTTGGTTGCGCCTGTTGATCTGCCCTGTACGGCGCTCACATACGCCCGGTATCCAAACATGCATGGCTTGAGAGATACGCTCACCATTCTAGTGTGTGTAGCTAGATACCTGGTTTAAATATTATCAGTACTGCCACAGCAGCATACCATTGATAACACTTGATTTAGCCTCCAGCATCATCAATATTTGGTCTGCTTGGCTGATACGCGCAGCAGAGAGAGACAAAACGACAGAGAGGTAAATTACTAATCAGTAAAAGAAATGGAGCTAGCTAACTAGCAGATTTACATCAATCATCAATATCAATGACCAGCTGATAGACCAGCCTCTTTTCCCCATGTCAATCATGTCTTTAAGATGTACTGTCACTAGCTTGCTTACAATTTGTGGTGATGAGTGAGAGTGTTGTGAAATAAATAGACCAATGCTCAAAAATGTAAGCATTGTCTCTACAGAGTCAGTTGGTTATGAATTTTGACATATGAATTATGAAAGTATTGTATTTTTTCAAGCGGGAGGTGGGCTTTTTTCATTTTGAGCACCTGCACCCTGAAATGTCTGTGCACGGCCCTGACTAGGGGAATACAATACGCATTTCTTTGGTAAAAGACAGGTGCTGCTGATAATACTGCCATTGTCGTCAAGGCAGAGGACATTTGTGGCCCATGTGTATGTGTAGCCAATGTACTGTACTTGATGCTGTCTGGACATAAAAATGATAGCATGTCATACTCTTTCTGGCCAGACAGCATCAGATACATGGGCTACATACAGGAAGACAGAGGGGCGCTGTTTTGCTCGCTCAGATGCTTTCTCCGGTGAGATAGTTTCAGCCACTTGTGAATTGAATGGCAATTATGGTTACATTAACACACTGTGAATCCAGCGCGAGATATTGGTTCAGAAAACTTACCTCAATGCAGGGATGGGATATGCCACTGTACTCCAAACTGTACCTATTTCCAAAACTAGCAGTATTTCAAGCTTCTCGACAGAGCAGTGTAGATAAAGGTGAAATGAGGAAAACAGTGGCATATCTCATCCCTGCATTGAGGTGAATTTTCCGACCCATATCTCGGTCGTCTCCAAGGTGTCTTAATGTAACCATGATTGTGTTCCGACCCCAGCGCAGTGTAAACAAGCGTAACGGTAGGGTCGGTATCTTCTGGTAAATAACCTCCCTCTCTCTAGCCCCCAACTATCTCGTGCTCCTTCTCGTTCTCTACCATATCAACATTGTACAACATAATTCTTCACACCCCAACACCAGTCCACTAACAGTGTCAACTAAAAAGGTTTACACTCATTCTCTCGCTCTATAGAGAACTTCCACCTGCTCTAATGAACACTCAGCTCTCCTCAATTCCTAACTATTCTTACTGCAGTACCTCCTGTGCATCTCAACGATGAATACACCTGTTCCTACTCTAGAGTATTTTAAGCCCCAGAAGACTGGAGAATAGTCCACGCCTGCAATGAGGAGCGCTCTAATTCTCCTCCATTCCAACTGCAGCCTTTCCTTTACTGCCAGGGAGGTGGTGTCACCCCAAAAGTGGGATGTATGGTTTGTAATTACAGCCCAGGTGTAAGTTTGTTTCTCTCTCTCTCTCTCTCTCTCTCATCAAACCCCCCCCCCCCCTACATAGCTTCATCGCCTCATCATCCCCAGACTGTAAACCTGATGGTTCCATAAACTACTTCACTACACACAATAACCCAGTCACCTTTCATTTGATTCCACTGAGGGCTTTAAGCACATATATGTATTCCATCCTTTCTCTCTAACCATTCCAGTTAAATTCTATTAGAACTGTAATCATTATCGAACCCTCTTGGCCTACAACGCAATTCCCTCGCATGTTACAACAGTTTGGGACTACATTGTGAATTTCATCCAAGGTTAATAAAGTTGAATAATTTGACTAACCAACCATAACTGGTTCTCATTACGTAGCCAATAAACATCTTCCTCAGAGAGGACATGACATGCCAGTTGTAAAACCCTTCCATTTGCTCATTTATAATAACACCAGCCACGTCCAAGGAGACAGGGGACTTTACACAAGAGATTGTCCCACAGTGAAGATGCACACATACAGCGTATACAGAGACACACACATGTCCGTTGCATCTTGTTATCCTCTACTTCCTCCCAGTCAGTCCCAGCATGAATAATGAATCCCCTCCTTACCAGGCGGTGGGCTTAACACATGGCTGGGCCGCTCTTTAAGGGCTCCTTATTCACAAACAGCAGTGGTGCAGTAAATACCAGGGCTTTGCTGCCAATTTAATGGCAGTTATGCTTAACAAATCTGCCTCAATCTAATGCTCACTCACAAAGCCTGGCTATGGGCTTAACCTGCATACTGAGGCTCCCTCCTGTCCCCTCCCTCTCTCTCTCTCTCTCTCCGCGACTGGCTGCATCAGTTTAGTGAGCTGTCCTTCCAGAGAGAGGAGAGAGCAGGCCTAGCTCATAATCCACACAACACAGGGATCAACAAAAACACAGAACAATAACACTCTTTCATGAATAACAAATAACATTCAAAGACCTAAAACGCCAAGGGAATGATGTTTAGAGATAGGATGATCATATTATACACTACCGTTCAAAAGTTTGGGGTCACTTAAAAATGTCCTTGTTTTTGAAAGAAAATTGTCCATTAAAATAACATCAAATTGACCATAAATACAGTGTAGACATTGTTAATGTTGTCAATGACTATTGTAGCTGGAAACGGCAGATTTTTTTATGGTATATCTACATAGGCGTACAGAGGTCCATTATCAGCAACCATCACTCCTGTGTTCCAATGCCACATTGTGTTAACTAATCCAAGTTTATCATTTTAAAAGGCTAAGCGATCATTAGAAAACCCTTTTTGCAATTATGTTAGCACAGTTGAAAACTGTTGTCCTGATAAATGAAGCAATAAAACTGTCCTTCTTTAGACTAGTTGAGTATCTGGAGCATCAGTATTTATGGGTTTGATTACAGGTTCAAAATGGCTGGAAACAAGAATAGACTGAATCTCATCAGGTCTATTCTTGTTCTGAGAAATGTAGGCTATTCCATGCAATAAATTGCCAAGAAACTGGAGATCTCGTACAACGCTGTGTACTACTCCCTTCACAGAACAGCGCAAACTGGCCCTAACCAGAAGAGAAAGAGGAGTGGGAGGCCCTGGTGCACAACTGAGCAAGAGGACAAGTACATTACAGTGTCTAGTTTGAGAAACAGATGCCTCACAAGTCCTCAACTGGCAGCTTCATTAAATAGTACCTGCAAAATACCAGTCTCAACGTCAACAGTGAAGAGGCGACTCCGGGATGCTGGCCTTCTAGGCAGAGTTGCAAAGAAAAAGCCATATCTCAGACTGGCCAATAAAAATAAAAGATTAAGATGGGCAAAAGAACACACAGACACTGGACAGAGGAACTCTGCTTAGACAGCAAGCATCCCGGAGTCGCCTCTTCACTGTTGACGTTGAGACTGGTGTTTTGCAGGTACTATTTAATGAAGCGGCCAGTTGAGGACTCGTGTGGCATCTGTTTCTCAAACTAGACACTCTAATGCACTTGTCCTCTTGCTGGACTGGGGACTGGGGACTGGGGACTGGGGACTGGGGACTGGGGACTGGGGACTGGGGACTGGGGACTGGGGACTGGGGACTGGGGACTGGGGACTGGGGACTGGGGACTGGGGACTGGGGACCGGGGACCGGGGACCGGGGAAAGCTGTTTAGGTACTATTATCTGCATGTTTAGAGAAACAACTGAGCTAGAGTACCTGTAAACCAGCAATCTAAAAATGTCCTCTATAAAATCTTGAAATTTACCAAACCAAAACCACAAATCATGCACACAAAAATCGATGTCGTGACAGCGAAATTAAATGTTCTTGAAATCAACTTGATAAAAAATGTATTAATCAAATTGATTAAAATAATAAGAATCCAATAATCCTTTAACCAAAGTCTTATTTGTGGAGCCAGTCATGACGGATATGAATGGGTAGTTGTCTCTACATCTAGTCCTGCTGTAGTGAGACAGAGGGTTGCTAGGACCATAACTAACCATAACTTATCATATTATCAAGGAAATAACAAGACACCACAGAGACCAACAGCCCTCACCTGAACACACACAGGTTCTATAGAGTATTTAGTGTACACATGTAACACTGTATATGGATGTAGATATTTAGTACAAATATATGCTTTGCCTCATTCACATGTTCTATCCTCCCTATTGAAGATATGGCAGAAACAAAACCTTTCCCGGTGTAGAGATTGGATGAGAATAGCCAAAACAGGACATGTTCACAGGTGTGAACATGCAGAGGACAAAGTGTTGACAGCTAGCAGGTTTAGTGTTATGAAGAACTAAAAATACAAAGATACTGACGGCAAAGATACTGGGCTCTCAAGTTTTTAACAGACTGAACACACACCTCCCCTGGACCATGCAGTACCACTACAAGTATTGCTAACAATATTCTAATTAAGTTAAATAAGTTGTCCTTTGCTGCACCCAGTGATGGTAGCCCTTTAAGGACAAACAGTACAGTGGACCCTTGGCCAGTAAATGTACAGTAACCGTGTAGCGTTAGTCAGTTGGTTGAGTGAAGGAAGGAAGGAAAGAAAGAACAGGAGCTGTTAATGGGTTTGGATGAGAGGCCTGAGGCAGGATTACAGTCCCTACAGGATCAATGGTACACACATACAGGTGGACCTGAGGACTAGAGGAGACTACCTTTACACACACACACACAGAGACAGAGACATAGAGAGACAGCGAGAGAGAGAGTCCACAAAATGAGGTGGAAACTGAGCTCCTAATCTCCTGCCAAATGTAAGACCATATTAGAGACACATATTTCCCTCAGATTACACAGACCTAAAACGAATTCGAAAACAAATCCAATTTTGATAAACTCCCATATCTACTGGGTGAAATACCACAGTGTGCATCACAGCAGCAAGATTTGTGACCTGTTGTCACAAGAAAATGGCAACCAGTGAAGTGTTTATTTATTTTCCCTTTTGTACTTTAACAATTTGCACATCGTTACAACACTGTATATAGACACATTTCTTTATTCTTTTGGAACTTTTGTTTATTATCTATTTCACTTGCTTTGACAATGTTATATGTTTCCCATGCCAATAAAGCCCTTTGAATTTAATTGAGAGACAGAGGGAAGAAACAGAAAGAGAGAGACAGAGGGAAGAAACAGAAAGAGAGAGACAGAGGGAAGAAACAGAAAGAGAGAGACAGAGGGAAGAAACAGAAAGAGAGAGACAGAGGGAAGAAACAGAAAGAGAGAGACAGAGGGAAGAAACAGAAAGAGAGAGACAGAGGGAAGAAACAGAAAGAGAGAGACAGAGGGAAGAAACAGAAAGAGAGAGACAGAGGGAAGAAACAGAAAGAGAGAGACAGAGGGAAGAAACAGAAAGAGAGAGACAGAGGGAAGAAACAGAAAGAGAGAGACAGAGGGAAGAAACAGAAAGAGAGAAAGAGAGGGAGGGAGGGAGGGAGGGAGGGAGGGAGGGAGGGAGGGAAGAAACAGAAAGAGAGAAAGAGAGAAAGAGAGAAAGGGAGGGAGAGATGGAGAGAGGGAGGGAGGGAGGGAGGGAGGGAGGGAGGGAGGGAGGGAGGGAGGGAGGGAGGGAGGGAGGGAGGGAGGGAAGAAACAGAAAGAGAGAAAGAGAGAAAGAGAGAGAGAGAGAGAGAGGGAAGAAACAGAAAGAGAGAAAGAGAGGGAGGGAGGGAGGGAGGAAAGAAACAGAAAGAGAGAAAGAGAGGGAGGGAGGGAGGGAGGGAGGGAAGAAACAGAAAGAGAGAGAGGGAGAGAGGGAGGGAGGGAAGAAACAGAAAGAGAGAGAGGGAGAGAGGGAGAGACAGAGGGAAGAAACAGAAAGAGAGACAGAAAGAGAGAGACAGAGGGAAGAAACAGAAAGAGAGAGACAGAGGGAAGAAACAGAAAGAGAGAAAGAGAGGGAAGAAACAGAAAGAGAGAGACAGAGGGAAGAAACAGAAAGAGAGAAAGAGAGGGAGGGGGGGAGGGAGGGAGGGAAGAAACAGAAAGAGAGAAAGAGAGAAAGAGAGAAAGGGAGGGAGGGAGGGAGGGAGGGAGGGAGGGAGGGAGGGAGGGAGGGAGGGAGGGAAGAAACAGAAAGAGAGAAAGGGAGGGAGGGAGGGAGGGAGGGAGGGAAGAAACAGAAAGAGAGAAAGAGAGAGAGAGAGGGAAGAAACAGAAAGAGAGAAAGAGAGAGAGAGGGAAGAAACAGAAAGAGAGAAAGAGAGAGAGAGAGGGAAGAAACAGAAAGAGAGGGAGGGAGGGAGGGAGGGAGGGAGGGAGGGAGGGAGGGAGGGAAGAAACAGAAAGAGAGAGAGGGGGAGAGGGGGAGGGAGGGAAGAAACAGAAAGAGAGAGAGGGGGAGAGGGGGAGAGAGGGAAGAAACAGAAAGAGAGAAAGAGAGAAAGAGAGAGAGAGAGGGAAGAAACAGAAAGAGAGAAAGAGAGAGAGAGGGAAGAAACAGAAAGAGAGAAAGAGAGGGAGGGAGGGAGGGAGGGAGGGAGGGAAGAAACAGAAAGAGAGAAAGAGAGGGAGGGAGGGAGGGAGGGAAGAAACAGAAAGAGAGAAAGAGAGAAAGAGAGAGAGAGAGGGAAGAAACAGAAAGAGAGAAAGAGAGGGAGGGAGGGAGGGAGGGAGGGAAGAAACAGAAAGAGAGAAAGAGAGGGAGGGAGGGAGGGAGGGAGGGAGGGAGGGAGGGAGGGAGGGAGGGAAGAAACAGAAAGAGAGAGAGGGAGAGAGGGAGAGAGGGAGAGACAGAGGGAAGAAACAGAAAGAGAGAGACAGAGGGAAGAAACAGAAAGAGAGAGACAGAGAGAAGAAACAGAGAGAGAGAGACAGAGGGAAGAAACAGAAAGAGAGAGACAGAGGGAAGAAACAGAAAGAGAGAAAGAGAGGGAGGGAAGAAACAGAAAGAGAGAAAGAGAGAGAGAGAGGGAAGAAACAGAAAGAGAGAAAGAGAGAGAGAGAGGGAAGAAACAGAAAGAGAGAAAGAGAGAGAGAGAGGGAAGAAACAGAAAGAGAGGGAGGGAGGGAGGGAAGAAACAGAAAGAGAGAGAGGGGGAGAGGGGGAGGGAGGGAAGAAACAGAAAGAGAGAGAGGGGGAGAGGGGGAGGGAGGGAAGAAACAGAAAGAGAGAAAGAGAGAGAGAGAGAGGGAAGAAACAGAAAGAGAGAAAGAGAGAGAGAGAGGGAGGGAGGGAGGGAAGAAACAGAAAGAGAGAAAGAGAGGGAGGGAGGGAGGGAAGAAACAGAAAGAGAGAAAGAGAGGGAGGGAGGGAGGGAGGGAGGGAAGAAACAGAAAGAGAGAAAGAGAGGGAGGGAGGGAGGGAGGGAGGGAGGGAAGAAACAGAAAGAGAGAGAGGGAGAGAGGGAGGGAGGGAAGAAACAGAAAGAGAGAGAGGGAGAGAGGGAGAGACAGAGGGAAGAAACAGAAAGAGAGAGACAGAGGGAAGAAACAGAAAGAGAGAGACAGAGAGAAGAAACAGAGAGAGAGACAGAGGGAAGAAACAGAAAGAGAGAAAGAGAGGGAGGGAAGAAACAGAAAGAGAGAAAGAGAGAGAGAGAGGGAAGAAACAGAAAGAGAGAAAGAGAGAGAGAGAGGGAAGAAACAGAAAGAGAGAAAGAGAGAGAGAGAGGGAAGAAACAGAAAGAGAGAGAGGGGGAGAGGGGGAGGGAGGGAAGAAACAGAAAGAGAGAGAGGGGGAGAGGGGGAGGGAGGGAAGAAACAGAAAGAGAGAGAGGGGGAGAGGGGGGGGGAGGGAAGAAACAGAAAGAGAGAGAGGGGGAGAGGGGGAGAGAGGGAAGAAACAGAAAGAGAGAGAGGGGGAGAGGGGGAGGGAGGGAAGAAACAGAAAGAGAGAGAGGGGGAGAGGGGGAGAGAGGGAAGAAACAGAAAGAGAGAGAGGGGGAGAGGGGGAGAGAGGGAAGAAACAGAAAGAGAGAGGGAAGAAACAGAAAGAGAGAAAGAGAGAGAGAGAGGGAAGAAACAGAAAGAGAGAAAGAGAGGGAGGGAGGGAGGGAGGGAAGAAACAGAAAGAGAGAAAGAGAGGGAGGGAGGGAGGGAGGGAGGGAGGGAGGGAGGGAAGAAACAGAAAGAGAGAAAGAGAGAAAGAGAGAGAGAGAGGGAAGAAACAGAAAGAGAGAAAGAGAGGGAGGGAGGGAGGGAGGGAGGGAGGGAAGAAACAGAAAGAGAGAAAGAGAGGGAGGGAGGGAGGGAGGGAGGGAAGAAACAGAAAGAGAGAGAGGGAGAGAGGGAGGGAGGGAAGAAACAGAAAGAAAGAGAGGGAGAGAGGGAGAGAGGGAGAGACAGAGGGAAGAAACAGAAAGAGAGAGACAGAGGGAAGAAACAGAAAGAGAGAGACAGAGAGAAGAAACAGAGAGAGAGACAGAGGGATGAAACAGAAAGAGAGAGACAGAGGGAAGAAACAGAAAGAGAGAGACAGAGGGAAGAAACAGAAAGAGAGAGAGGGAGAGAGGGAGGGAGGGAAGAAACAGAAAGAGAGAGAGGGAGAGAGGGAGGGAGGGAAGAAACAGAAAGAGAGAGAGGGAGAGAGGGAGAGAGGGAGAGACAGAGGGAAGAAACAGAAAGAGAGAGACAGAGGGAAGAAACAGAAAGAGAGAGAGGGAGAGAGGGAGAGAGGGAGAGACAGAGGGAAGAAACAGAAAGAGAGAAAGAGAGGGAGGGAAGAAACAGAAAGAGAGAAAGAGAGGGAGGGAGGGAGGGAGGAAAGAAACAGAAAGAGAGAAAGAGAGGGAGGGAGGGAGGGAGGGAGGGAGGGAAGAAACAGAAAGAGAGAGAGGGAGAGAGGGAGGGAGGGAAGAAACAGAAAGAGAGAAAGAGAGAAAGAGAGAGAGAGAGAGAGAGGGAAGAAACAGAAAGAGAGAAAGAGAGGGAGGGAGGGAGGGAGGAAAGAAACAGAAAGAGAGAAAGAGAGGGAGGGAGGGAGGGAGGGAGGGAAGAAACAGAAAGAGAGAGAGGGAGAGAGGGAGGGAGGGAAGAAACAGAAAGAGAGAGAGGGAGAGAGGGAGAGACAGAGGGAAGAAACAGAAAGAGAGACAGAAAGAGAGAGACAGAGGGAAGAAACAGAAAGAGAGAGACAGAGGGAAGAAACAGAAAGAGAGAAAGAGAGGGAAGAAACAGAAAGAGAGAGACAGAGGGAAGAAACAGAAAGAGAGAAAGAGAGGGAGGGGGGGAGGGAGGGAGGGAAGAAACAGAAAGAGAGAAAGAGAGAAAGAGAGAAAGGGAGGGAGGGAGGGAGGGAGGGAGGGAGGGAGGGAGGGAGGGAGGGAAGAAACAGAAAGAGAGAAAGGGAGGGAGGGAGGGAGGGAGGGAGGGAGGGAGGGAAGAAACAGAAAGAGAGAAAGAGAGAGAGAGAGGGAAGAAACAGAAAGAGAGAAAGAGAGAGAGAGGGAAGAAACAGAAAGAGAGAAAGAGAGAGAGAGAGGGAAGAAACAGAAAGAGAGGGAGGGAGGGAGGGAGGGAGGGAGGGAGGGAGGGAGGGAGGGAGGGAGGGAGGGAGGGAGGGAGGGAGGGAGGGAGGGAGGGAGGGAAGAAACAGAAAGAGAGAGAGGGGGAGAGGGGGAGGGAGGGAAGAAACAGAAAGAGAGAGAGGGGGAGAGGGGGAGAGAGGGAAGAAACAGAAAGAGAGAAAGAGAGAAAGAGAGAGAGAGAGGGAAGAAACAGAAAGAGAGAAAGAGAGAGAGAGGGAAGAAACAGAAAGAGAGAAAGAGAGGGAGGGAGGGAGGGAGGGAGGGAGGGAGGGAAGAAACAGAAAGAGAGAAAGAGAGGGAGGGAGGGAGGGAAGAAACAGAAAGAGAGAAAGAGAGAAAGAGAGAGAGAGAGGGAAGAAACAGAAAGAGAGAAAGAGAGGGAGGGAGGGAGGGAGGGAGGGAGGGAAGAAACAGAAAGAGAGAAAGAGAGGGAGGGAGGGAGGGAGGGAGGGAGGGAGGGAGGGAGGGAAGAAACAGAAAGAGAGAGAGGGAGAGAGGGAGAGAGGGAGAGACAGAGGGAAGAAACAGAAAGAGAGAGACAGAGGGAAGAAACAGAAAGAGAGAGACAGAGAGAAGAAACAGAGAGAGAGAGACAGAGGGAAGAAACAGAAAGAGAGAGACAGAGGGAAGAAACAGAAAGAGAGAAAGAGAGGGAGGGAAGAAACAGAAAGAGAGAAAGAGAGAGAGAGAGGGAAGAAACAGAAAGAGAGAAAGAGAGAGAGAGAGGGAAGAAACAGAAAGAGAGAAAGAGAGAGAGAGAGGGAAGAAACAGAAAGAGAGGGAGGGAGGGAGGGAAGAAACAGAAAGAGAGAGAGGGGGAGAGGGGGAGGGAGGGAAGAAACAGAAAGAGAGAGAGGGGGAGAGGGGGAGGGAGGGAAGAAACAGAAAGAGAGAGAGGGGGAGAGGGGGAGGGAGGGAAGAAACAGAAAGAGAGAGAGGGGGAGAGGGGGAGGGAGGGAAGAAACAGAAAGAGAGAGAGGGGGAGAGGGGGAGAGAGGGAAGAAACAGAAAGAGAGAGAGGGGGAGAGGGGGAGGGAGGGAAGAAACAGAAAGAGAGAGAGGGGGAGAGGGGGAGAGAGGGAAGAAACAGAAAGAGAGAGAGGGGGAGAGGGGGAGAGAGGGAAGAAACAGAAAGAGAGAGGGAAGAAACAGAAAGAGAGAAAGAGAGAGAGAGAGGGAAGAAACAGAAAGAGAGAAAGAGAGGGAGGGAGGGAGGGAGGGAAGAAACAGAAAGAGAGAAAGAGAGGGAGGGAGGGAGGGAGGGAGGGAGGGAGGGAAGAAACAGAAAGAGAGAAAGAGAGAAAGAGAGAGAGAGAGGGAAGAAACAGAAAGAGAGAAAGAGAGGGAGGGAGGGAGGGAGGGAGGGAGGGAGGGAAGAAACAGAAAGAGAGAAAGAGAGGGAGGGAGGGAGGGAGGGAGGGAAGAAACAGAAAGAGAGAGAGGGAGAGAGGGAGGGAGGGAAGAAACAGAAAGAGAGAGAGGGAGAGAGGGAGAGAGGGAGAGACAGAGGGAAGAAACAGAAAGAGAGAGACAGAGGGAAGAAACAGAAAGAGAGAGACAGAGAGAAGAAACAGAGAGAGAGACAGAGGGATGAAACAGAAAGAGAGAGACAGAGGGAAGAAACAGAAAGAGAGAGACAGAGGGAAGAAACAGAAAGAGAGAGAGGGAGAGAGGGAGGGAGGGAAGAAACAGAAAGAGAGAGAGGGAGAGAGGGAGGGAGGGAAGAAACAGAAAGAGAGAGAGGGAGAGAGGGAGAGAGGGAGAGACAGAGGGAAGAAACAGAAAGAGAGAGACAGAGGGAAGAAACAGAAAGAGAGAGAGGGAGAGAGGGAGAGAGGGAGAGACAGAGGGAAGAAACAGAAAGAGAGAAAGAGAGGGAGGGAAGAAACAGAAAGAGAGAAAGAGAGAGAGAGAGGGAAGAAACAGAAAGAGAGAGAGAGAGGGAAGAAACAGAAAGAGGGAGGGAGGGAGGGAAGAAACAGAAAGAGAGAGAGGGGGAGAGGGGGAGGGAGGGAAGAAACAGAAAGAGAGAGAGGGGGAGAGGGGGAGGGAGGGAAGAAACAGAAAGAGAGAGAGGGGGAGAGGGAAGAAACAGAAAGAGAGAGAGGGGGAGAGGGGGAGAGAGGGAAGAAACAGAAAGAGAGAGGGGGAGAGGGGGAGAGAGGGAAGAAACAGAAAGAGAGAGAGGGGGAGAGGGGGAGAGAGGGAAGAAACAGAAAGAGAGAGAGGGGGAGAGGGGGAGAGAGGGAAGAAACAGAAAGAGAGAGAGGGAGAGAGGGAGAGGGAGGGAAGAAACAGAAAGAGAGAGAGGGAGAGAGGGAAGAAACAGAAAGAGAGAGAGGGAGAGAGGGAAGAAACAGAAAGAGAGAGAGGGAGAGAGGGAGAGAGGGAGAGAGGGAGAGAGGGAGAGAGGCAGAGAGGCAGAGAGGCAGAGAGGCAGAGAGGCAGAGAGGCAGAGAGGCAGACAGGCAGACAGGCAGACAGGCAGACAGGCAGACAGGCAGACAGGCAGACAGGCAGACAGACAGAAAGAAAGAAAGGAGCCAAGGAGGGCCTACAGAAGCAACTAGATCTTCTGCAAAGATTCTGTCAGACTTGGGCCCAGACGGTGAATCTCAGTAAGACAAAAATAATCGTGTTCCTAAAACAGTTCAGTTGCCATGACAAAAGCTCTATCTAGACACCGTTGCCCTAGAGCACATAAATAATTATACCTACCTCAGCCTAAACATAAACACAACAGGTAACTTCGACAAGGCTGTGAGCAATCTAAGAGACAAAGCAAGAAGGGCCTTCTATGCCATCAAAAGGAACATAAAACTCGACATCCCAAATATAATCTGGCAAAGCAATACTTCAATCAGTTTTATACAACGGGTGGGTCTAATCCTGAATGATAATTTGTTAAAACTGCATTCCAGCCAGTGTCTATTCCACAAGTTACCACCGGCTAAATCTATTACGTTAAAATGCCTATTTACTCTGTTCCATCTGACTGGATAATCCACTGTCTCATCAGCCCAGCCAGGCAACGTATAAACTTCATCTCCACTATAAACAGCATCTAGACGTTATCTCACATTTCTTTTATACTAACATTTCGTTTTCAACAGTGGAGATTTGTATAAACCTTTCTGTTTGTATCTCCAACATTTGCAACATTGTTTCAATATTCAAATTCGATCTCCTGCTGTCCCATAGTAATGAGTCGGGATGAGACAGACAGGCAAGCAGCTTTTCTCAGCCAGTCGAAATCATGAATCTGCTGGCATAATTTTTATGGATATATACAAAAAAAGGTAAATTGAAAAAAGGTCAAAAGAAACGCAGCTAATTTGCAGTCTTTCCAGCTTCAGTTTGAAGTGATTATGTTACTGTAGCTGTGTTGTTGGCAAACTCCTCTGAACAACAGTGTCCTGACGAGTGAGAACATTTTTATGCAAGGCGAAATCGCGCATCATTAGCTCATTGTTATGGATGTATCCAAATAAATGTCACTAGAAAACATCTTAAACAAATGAAAACGGAGCTACTTTGCTGTTATTCTGGCTGCACTTTTTGACGTGACTGTAAGTTATCTGTAGTTGGCTAGCTAACAAGGGATAAGAACATTGCCAGCCAGAATGGCAATGGAACATCCATATTTATAGATATAAATAGATACAGAACAAAATGACTGAACGACTGGGTCACGTCTCTAGCAACCCTAGATTTGTGTCAGGACTACATCTTGTGGAAGGATGAAATATTAAGAATAAATTTATCAAAATAATGTTTTTAATGAAAATATGTCAATCATTATTTTGGCAACCCGCTGTATAAAAGTGATAATGCCCTCGAAGCCGGTGTTGAGGATATATTTGTCACACCTTCCTTGTGATTGTCTCCACCCCCTCCAGGTGTCGCGCATTATCCCCGGTGTATATATCCCTGTTTCCTGTCTCTCTGTGCCAGTTCATCTTGTTTGCCAAGTCAACCAGCGGTTTTCCTTGCTCCTATTTTTCCCCAGTCTCTTTTGGTTCTAGTCCTGCTGGTTTCGGCCCTTACCTGTCCTGACTCCGAACCCGCCTGCCTGACCACTCTGCCTGTTCTGACTACCAGCCTGCCTATCCCCTTGTACTGTTTGGACTCTGATCTGGTTACTGAACCCCTGCCTGGCCTGACCTCGAGACTGCCCTTCGCCTGGTACTGATTTGGACTCTGACCCGGTTTATGAACTTCCGCCTGTCCCGAACCTTTCTTTTGCCTACCCCTTGGATAAATAAATATTGGAGCTCAACCTTCTGCTTCCTGTGTCTGCATTTGGGTCTCGCCTTGTGTCCTTATAATATTGGGCCTAACAACACCCGTGCCAATATATCCTCCAAACACCGGCTTCTCGGGCATTATCACTTAAATAGAACCCATTGCCCCCTGTGGTTGTGAGGTCTGGGGTCCACTCACCAATTAAGAATTCACAATATGAGACAAACACCCAATTGAGATGCATGCAGAATTCTACAAAAATATACTTTGTGTACAACGCAAAACATCAAACAATGCATGCAGAGTAGAATTAAGACTATACCCGCTAGTTATCAACATCCAGAAAAGAGCTATTCAATTCTACAACCACCAAGGAAGCGCTACCCAGACATTCCACCACAAAGCCCTTATCTACAGAGAGAGTAACCTAGAGAAGAGTCCCCTCAGCCAGCTGGAAAGAATCAACCAAAAAACTGAGCAAATTGGTATGCTATCTGGCCCAAAACAGAGAGTGCACAGTGGCAGAATACCTCACCACTGTGACTGATCCAAAATTAAGACAATAGCCTTGCTATTGAGAGAAGTCACCATAGGCAGACCTGGCTCTCAAGAGAAGACAGGATGTGTCCACTGTCCACAAAATGAGGTGGAAACTGAGCTGCACTTCCTGACCTCCTGCCCAATGTATGACCACATTAGAGACACATATTTCCCTCAGATTACACAGATCCACAAAGAATTTTAAAACAGGTCAAACATTGATAAACTCCCATATGTGAAATACCACAATTTGCCATCACAGCAGCAAGATTTGTGGCCATTTGCCATGACAAAAGGGCAACCAGTGGAGTACAAACATTGTAAATACTACCAATATTTATCTGTTTACTTATCTTCCACTATTTTGTACTACAACTACAGTATTTGCACATTGCTAAAACATAGCTGATAATATAACACTTGAAATGTCTATCTTTTTAAACCGTTGAGTGCAATGTTTATTGTTAATTTTTTAAGGGTTTTTTGTTGATATTGTTAAATTAGTTTATTCTCACATTTGTTGATTGTTTATTTCACTTGCTTTAGCAATGTAAATCAAATTAAATATAATCAAACTTTATTTGTCACATGCGCCAAATACAACAAGTGTAGACCTTACTGTGAAATGCTTAATTACAAGCCCTTAACCAACAGTGCAGTTCAAGAAGAGTTAAGAAACTATTTACCAAATAAACGAAAGTAAAAAAATAAAAAATTAAGTTACACAATAACGAGGCTATATACAGGGGGTACTGGTACCGAGTCAGTGTGCGGGGGTACAGGTTAGTTGAGGTCATTTGTACATGTAGGTAGGGGTGAAGTGACAATGCATAGATAATAAACAGTGAGTAGCAGCAGTGTACAAACAAACGTTTAAACATATGTTTCCCATGCCAATAAAGCCCCTTTTAAATGAATTGAGAGAGAGAGAGAGAAAGAGCGAGAAGGTGAGATCGGCTAACAGCGACCATTCATTTCCATTACCGCAATTAAAGACCAAATAAGAGTTCTTACTGGTTTTGAAATGAAAAAGGAGAGAGGGAGAAAAGAAGACTAATGGCGTAAGCTGAGACACACCACATCCCTGTATCGCCTTACAGCAATATTACTAGAGCCTATTCAGGCCTGTTAACAACACCATACCGCATTACATTCCATGCATAAATGGCCCCATATATGTACAATCCCCATGCATTAAGAGCTAAATTAACACAATAAATAATAGCCAGCTATAGTGACAAATAATTGTCCTCAAATTTCATGTTAAAACAATTCTGTTGAACAAATGAAAATAGCCTTGACATTAGGATTGAAACACAACTGATGCAATTGAAATTGCCACTGTGTCTAGTCAATTGGCATAAGCACATTTCACATGTGGACCATGAGGATGTCAAGGGAGCTCGCTGCTGGTGGCAATTACTATTGGCATACTGTTCATTATAGCAGGATAATTCATATTCAGTACACTGGGAGACAAGTGGAGGATAAAGGTTTTGTAAATATGTAAATATGTGTTCATTAGGCATTGACACTGCAATACAAACATTACATTTAGACAATATTTGTAATAATATCAATGGGTTATTTCATTTATAATTGTGTTTGATCATTGTCAATGAAAAACAAGAACCCTATCACAGGGGAAATAAACTACAGACCGGATGCAATGCATCACGGTTCATCAGAATCAATAGACCAACAGCTAAACTTTGTTCAAATATCAAAGTGTGTTTTTGATACGTTAGATATTCTGTATTTTAAGAGAAACAAGGGGAGTGTAAAGATCTGTGTATTATTCAGATCGCCACATTGCACCTGAAAGAGCTTCTGTGCCCTCTTTTGGAGGAATAAAAAACACCATCTCACTCACTGGAAGGTGTCTCGTAAGAGGACTATGTTACAGGTAATAAGCTACATCAGCTTTATCCATTTGACAAAATATGTTTTGTGACAGAAGGCCTATATGTTTTTGCATTTGACAAGTTAATTTTTTCCTGGCAAAAGTTGTTTCTCTCGAATGACTTGCACATGATAGCCAGAGTGTAGCCCTTTATTCTACCCTGTATGCTATCTTTGTTGTTTTGATCCTTCTTGAAAATAACAGGTACAAACTTGACTGTGTTGCAGAACCTCTGGCCCAAAGTAATATATACTAAAAAGTCATTAAGTGTGGGAAGCTGAGGTATTCTGCAACCGCATGAGTTCAGTCACGGTCTAAAGTCATTATAAATCTGAAAACAGCAACACTGTTTTACAACCATCTCTAGTCATATACTCACTCCATTTACAAAGCTAGAACTTTAGGAGAGAGGAATGATTTGAATATAAAGACAATTAACGATTTTATGTTTGTTTAATTTTCCTCGCGCTGTCGTTATCTCCCTGCAACTGAAGCGGCGACTGTGGATAAATGTCTGCTACTTGTGTTCATTTACACAGTGAGGGCCATTATACAGTGAGCCATGCTTTTTCTCCCCACAAATGGCCATCATTCATTACAGTTAACAATGACATCCAATTCAGCTCGGTTAACCCTTTACACTTGTGGGAATTGGCCTGTGCGGCTAGGCCTAAATTGAAATGTTTCTTACAGAAGAAAAGCTTATGCAAAAGCATGGTAGCAATTGAACAGGAACGGTTTTGAGATTATGGGAAAAGTATTAGCCTAAAGTTGAGGACACAACTGTTCACCTGACACAAGACTGAATCCAAACATCACACTGTTGATTTTATGTGCATTTTACATTTACTGTACTTTTCACTGCATTTGTTGATAACAAAATCTAAAAATACTCTGGATACATTCAGTAACATGTTAAGACTATTCCTGGGGAATGTGGGGTAGATGCAACATAAGATAAAAACATGACAAGGGTTTGAGTGAGAGGACTAACTGGTGTCCAAGTGGCCACACACCTCTCTAAAGTGTGCACAGCTCATTAGTCATTTCAATGTACCTTCATGACTCAAAGAAGTCTTCAACTAAAAGGTGCTTTTTTTAGCTCTCCTAGCTGTGCCGTTGAGGAACTAGAGCAGGCACACTTGCAGTTTTTTGTTTGGAACACAGCCCTGCATCCTCACCATCACACAATTACAATTACTATCTGCCATTTTCAACCCGGATACAGGTATGAGTGAAAAGTGCTACTGACCTTCAATACAATCATGTTGGGTATTAGTGAATGACTTGTTCAGTCTAAGTGTAACATGTCATAATCTTTATGAATGCCTGGTTTTAAAGGCATACAATGAGGGGGACGACAGAGAAGCACTGTCAGGACCGGACAAAAAATGTGGTGCAACACCCCCACCTACTGGTGGAATAATGAAGGTGCACTTAACTCTATTGAGGCATAAATAACTTAATTACACACAGGCACATGTGCATACACACACACAAAACTCACCGATGCCAGAGTTTCCCCCGGTGATGAGGACCACCCTGTCTGAGAGGTCACGACCCTGCAGGATCTCCAGGGCTGCAGTATTCCCATCGTAACGCTTGGGCTTCACCAGCACGTCCTCCACAGTGAACGCCTGCCGCGGGTCAAAGTAGGTCTTCCTCTTGTTAATGTGACTGTTAGTGAAGGGGCAGGGAAATAGGGGAGAGAAAGAGAGAAGGGTGAAGGAGTAGATTGTATGTTGTATTTTTTACCAAATGAAATACCCAAGTTCAGATGAGACAAGACGACACTAAGCTAAGTGGTTGTGCGGATGCTCAAACAGGTCCCTCTCTACCAGACCAAGGCCTCATGAACAGTCTCAGGCAGACAGTGGGGAATAGTTAGGCTGCTCACAGCCATGGGTCTACTTTACACCAGTGGGGAGATTTCAAATCAAATCGTATTTGTCACATGCGCTGAATACAACAGACCTTACCATGAAATGCTTACTTACAAGCCCTTAAACGACAATGCAGGATTTTTTTTAAGTAAATAAGAAAATATTTGCAAAAAATAAATAAAGTAAAAAAAAAAATTAAAAAAACAATACCGGTACCGAGTCAATGTGCAGGGTACAGGTTAGTTTAGTTTAATTTATTAATTCAACCATTTTTAAAAAACAAGCACACATAAAACTTAAAAGCCATACATGCACATGAATAAAATCATCGAGGATAACACGCAATAAAGTCTGGGACTTATTTCCATTGTGGTGCTCTTGAGACAAGATGGCTAGAAAAGATCGGTCACAGTGTGGCAGTGAAATAATAAAACAAAAACATAAAAGAAGAACATCTATCTCATCATTCCAGTTACATCATAGGGGTTATTCATATGGGCAAAGAGGACATCAAACATATTTTTACTTTATTTTTAAAGCTGTCCAGAGGATGTTGTTTTTATGGGCAGAGGCAACTCATTCCATTCTGAGGCTCCAGTATACAAGAAAGTACCTTTCCCAGCATTACTCCTGAACCTGTATAAGCAAAAATCAGCAACACCTGATCTGGTGCTGTGATTGTGTGCATCCCTAACACGAGGAAAGTAATCACTTAAATATCTGGGCGCAGAACCATAAATACTCCTGTAAACCAAACCTAGTCTAATCTGGGACACCCTAGCCTCAACAGGCAGCCAGTTTAGTTCCTGAAAGTGTGGGAGGGAATGATACATTTGGGGACAGACATGAGTGAATGGATACAGGCTGGTAAAAACAGCTGAACACTAAAACAGACTACAGGAAGAGAAGGTGACACATAGGCGCCTAGGACAACTGGACACACTAATGATAGAAGAGACACATAGTCTGCTGCTTCTAATAAAGGCAAACATAACAAAGAGTACATTAACACACTAATGATAGAAGAGACACATAGTCTGCTGACATTAACACACTAATGATAGAGGGACACATAGTCTGCTGACATTAACACACTAATGATAGAGGGACACATAGTCTGCTGACATTAACACAATAATGATAGAGGGGCACATAGTCTGCTGACATTAACACACTAATGATAGAGGGACACATAGCCTGCTGACATTAACACACTAATGATAGAGGGACACATAGTCTGCTGACATTAAAACACTAATGATAGAGGGACACATAGTCTGCTGACATTAACACACTAATGATAGAGGGACACATAGTCTGCTGACATTAAAACACTAATGATAGAGGGACACATAGTCTGCTGACATTAAAACACTAATGATAGAGGGACACATAGTCTGCTGACATTAAAACACTAATGATAGAGGGACACATAGTCTGCTGACATTAACACACTAATGATAGAGGGGCACATAGTCTGCTGACATTAACACACTAATGATAGAGGGACACATAGTCTACTGACATTAACACACTAATGATAGAGGGGCATATAGTCTGCTGACATTAACACACTAATGATAGAGGGGCACATAGTCTGCTGCTTCTAATAAAGGCAAACATAACAAAGAGTACATTAACACACTAATGATAGAGGGGCACATAGTCTGCTGACATTAACACACTAATGATAGAGGGACACATAGTCTGCTGACATTAACACACTAATGATAGAGGGACACATAGTCTGCTGACATTAACACACTAATGATAGAGGGACACATAGTCTGCTGACATTAACACACTAATGATAGAGGGGCACATAGTCTGCTGACATTAACACACTAATGACAGAGGGACACATAGTCTGCTGACATTAACACACTAATGATAGAGGGACACATAGTCTGCTGACATTAACACACTAATGATAGAGGGGCACATAGTCTGCTGACATTAACACACTAATGATAGAGGGGCACATAGTCTGCTGACATTAACACACTAATGATAGAGGGACACATAGTCTACTGACATTAACACACTAATGATAGAGGGGCATATAGTCTGCTGACATTAACACACTAATGATAGAGGGACACATAGTCTGCTGCTTCTAATAAAGGCAAACATAACAAAGAGTACATTAACACACTAATGATAGAGGAACACATAGTCTGCTGACATTAACACACTAATGATAGAGGGGCACATAGTCTGCTGACATTAACACACTAATGATAGAGGGACACATAGTCTGCTGACATTAACACACTAATGATAGAGGGACACAGACTACTAACATTAACACAATAATGATAGAGGGGCACATAGTCTGCTGACATTAACACACTAATGACAGAGGGACACAGTCTGCTGACATTAACACACTAATGATAGAGGGGCACATAGTCTGCTGCTTCTAATAAAGGCAATAATAACAAAGAGTACATTAACACACTAATGATAGAGGGGCACATAGTCTGCTGACATTAACACACTAATGATAAAGGGACACAGTCTGCTGACATTAACACACTAATGATAGAAGAGACACATAGTCTGCTGACATTAACACACTAATGATAGAGGGACACATAGTCTGCTGACATTAACACACTAATGATAGAGGGGCACATAGTCTGCTGACATTAACACACTAATGATAGAGGGACACAGTCTGCTGACATTAACACACTAATGATAGAGGGACACAGTCTGCTGACATTAACATGCTAATGATAGAGGGACACATAGTCTGCTGCTTCCAATAAAGGCAAACATAACAAAGAGTACATTAACACACTAATGATAAAGGGACACAGTCTGCTGACATTAACACACTAATGATAGAAGAGACACATAGTCTGCTGACATTAACACACTAATGATAGAGGGACACATAGTCTGCTGACATTAACACACTAATGATAGAGGGGCACATAGTCTGCTGCTTCTAATAAAGGCAAACATAACAAAGAGTACACTAACACACTAATGATAGAGGGACACATAGTCTGCTGACATTAACACACTAATGATAGAGGGGCACATAGTCTGCTGCTTCTAATAAAGGCAAACATAACAAAGAGTACACTAACACACTAATGATAGAGGGACACATAGTCTACTGACATTAACACACTAATGATAGAGGGGCACATAGTCTGCTGACATTAACACACTAATGATAGAGGGACACATAGTCTGCTGACATTAACACACTAATGATAGAGGGACACATAGTCTGCTGACATTAACACACTAATGATAGAGGGACACAGTCTGCTGACATTAACACACTAATGATAGAAGGACACATAGCCTGCTGACATTAACACACTAATGATAGAGGGACACATAGTCTGCTGACATTAACACACTAATGATAGAGGGACACATAGTCTGCTGACATTAACACACTAATGATAGAGGGACACAGTCTGCTGACATTAACACACTAATGATAGAGGGACACATAGTCTGCTGACATTAACACACTAATGATAGAGGGACACATAGTCTGCTGACATTAACACACTAATGATAGAGGGACACATAGTCTGCTGACATTAACACACTAATGATAGAGGGACACATAGTCTGCTGACATTAACACACTAATGATAGAGGGACACATAGTCTGCTGACATTAACACACTAATGATAGAAGGACACACAGTCTGCTGACATTAACACACTAATGATAGAGGGACACATAGTCTGCTGACATTAACACACTAATGATAGAGGGGCACATAGTCTGCTGACATTAACACACTAATGATAGAGGGGCACATAGTCTGCTGACATTAACACACTAATGATAGAGGGACACATAGTCTGCTGACATTAACACACTAATGATAGAGGGACACATAGTCTGCTGACATTAACACACTAATGATAGAAGGACACATAGCCTGCTGACATTAACACACTAATGATAGAGGGACACATAGTCTGCTGACATTAACACACTAATGATAGAGGGACACATAGTCTGCTGACATTAACACACTAATGATAGAGGGACACATAGTCTGCTGGTCCTAATAAGGGCAAACATACCAAAGAGCACACCAAGCTAAACATAAGTACGAAGGCCAAAGACATAGGCCCATAGGATAGATGGACATATATTATTTTTAGGACAAGAAAGGGTCCTGCCACTATAACCTATAGCCATTATAACCTAACTGAAAGCAGATATGGGCGTTATTGGGCGTGAACAAGCAGGAAGCTTAAACTAAAAGATAATGGTGGGAAGTATCTTCGTTTGCATATGTGAGGGACTCATATGCTGTATGTGTATAAATACAAGAGCCAGGGCTCTGGGAAACGGTGTGTGATCCGCAGACCACCCTGGCTTGTGATATTTTATATTAAAGCCTATATTGAATCCACAAGTTCTTGCAAGTGTTATGTTTTGAACCGATTTTCCACGACAAAAGCAGCTCCTGCCTATGTGAGTACGTGGACTCACCTTCAAAACTACCCTGATCAACTTATTCTGGGCTATCTGGAGCATCCCCTTCATAAGTTTAGATAAGCCCCCAAACCAAGAAGTACTAGCATAGTCAAAATGGCATTGGATGAGGGTAGTAGCTAGCACTTTCATGGAGTCCTTATCAAGCAGCTTGGACTTTCTAGCCAAAAACTTAATCCTGGCATTGACCTTCCCTAGCACCTTATTGGCCATGCTCACACCTCCCAAGCTTCCATCTAGGATACATCTCAAGTAGCTAACAGAGGTTTTAGAAGTCAGCACCTCACCCCTACCTCCACTCTGATTTCAGACGACCTACACAATTTAGGTCTGGATCCAAAAATAATTGCTTCAGTTTTCCCTAAGTGCAGAGATAGCTTATTATCTCCAAGCCATTTGCAAATGTTAGTAAGCTCTGTGCTACGTATGCTCTCCAACAAAGTTTTACTTTTGTGAGAAACCAGAAGTGTAGAGTCAACCGCATAAAGAAAAAGACAGCAAGAACAAGCTTCTTTCATATCATTAACATACAATAAAAACAGCAGAGGCCCAAGCACGCTCACCTGCGGAACGCCACAACTCATTGGTTTGCCTGAGACCGTGAACCATTAACCTCTACTACTTGCTCCCTTCCTGATAAATAGGACTTTACCCAGCCTAGAGGGATACTGCTTAACCCCAGTGCCTCCAGTTTGGAGATTAGGAGACAGTGGTTAACTGTATCAAAGTCCTTCTGTAGGTCAAGCAGTACCATTCCACACAGATTTCCCTCATCAATCTCCTTCCTGATGAAGTCAGTCAAGTAAAGTAGACATGAATCAGTGGAGTATGTTTTTCTAAAACCCGACTGAAAATCATAAATTAGACCCTGTTTGTTAACATATTCATACATTTGCTCATGTACAATTCTCTCCAGGATCTTTGATGTTACACAGAGGATAGATACAGGCCTATAATTCCCAGGGTCAGACTTTATCCCCTTCTTATACATAATACTTCTTGACTTGGTTGCTTCCATACAAACCAGAACTGGTGGGCAGCTTGCTAACCAGCTTGCTGGCAACAGAAGTAAAAAAAAGAGTTGAATTCATTGGCAACCTCTGCCTTTTCATATACCATCTCCCCTTTGATGTTCAGTCCAATACTGTTTAGTTTGTTTTGGTAGTACTACTACAGCCTAGTTCCTTAAATGATTTCCAAAGCTTTTTAGGGTAATTTTGTTTTCAATTATTTTCTCAGCAAAGTAACCCCTCTTAGCTTCATCCATCCTGCTCTGTGTTTCATTTCTGTGATGTTTATATAGGACAAAATCATGCTGCTCTTGAGAGTTCTTACATTTCTTAAAGGCCTTATTCCTTGCTTGGATAGATTCTAGAATCTCCATGATTAAACCAAGGGCTAGATCTCTGCTTTACTCTGACCCATCTAATGGGAGCCATCACATTCACCACATCAAGGAATCTACATTTAATGGCTTCCCAGGCACTGTCTACCCGTACACTATCTAGAACAGGTGACCAGTCAATTTTACCGACTTCCTCCCTAAACTTTTCTACACAGTATTTTTTGAGTCCTCTGATTCTAACGGTTTTGTGACACTTAAATATATCTTTAAAAATCCTCCTTGTGAAAAATGTAGTTTGAGTCATTTAAGTCAGAGCAAGTGATCTACAAAAGTGCATAAATACATTGTGGGTTGGGCTATTCTTTTTGCATACATCAGTATTGAAATCCCCTAACAAAATGATTTCCTTCAACAGCGAAGGAAATCAGTCAAGGAAATTGATGTAATATGTACATGTAGGTAGGGGAAGGTGACTATGCATAGATAATAAACAGCAAGAAGCAGCAGAGTAAAAAATGGGGTCAATGGAAATAGTCCAGGTAGCAATTTGATTAACTGTTCAGCAGTCTTATGGCTTGGGGGTAGAAGCTGTTCAGCAGTCTTATGGCTTGGGGGTAGAAGCTGTTCAGCAGTCTTATGGCTTGGGGGTAGAAGCTGTTCAGCAGTCTTATGGCTTGGGGGTAGAAGCTGTTCAGCAGTCTTATGGCTTGGGGGTAGAAGCTGTTCAGCAGTCTTATGGCTTGGGGGTAGAAGCTGTTCAGCAGTCTTATGGCTTGGGGGGTAGAAGCTGTTCAGCAGTCTTATGGCTTGGGTGGTAGAAGCTGTTCAGCAGTCTTATGGCTTGGGGGTAGAAGCTGTTCAGCAGTCTTATGGCTTGGGGGGTAGAAGCTGTTCAGCAGTCTTATAGCTTGGGGGTAGAAGCTGTTCAGCAGTCTTATGGCTTGGGGGGTAGAAGCTGTTCAGCAGTCTTATGGCTTGGGGGTAGAAGCTGTTCAGCAGTCTTATGGCTTGGGGGTAGAAGCTGTTCAGCAGTCTTATGGCTTGGGGGGTAGAAGCTGTTCAGAAGTCTTATGGCTTGGGGTAGAAGCTGTTCAGCAGTCTTATGGCTTGGGGGTAGAAGCTGTTCAGCAGTCTTATGGCTTGGGGGGTAGAAGCTGTTCAGCAGTCTTATGGCTTGGGGGGTAGAAGCTGTTCAGCAGTCTTATGGCTTGGGAGGTAGAAGCTGTTCAGCAGTCTTATGGCTTGGGGGTAGAAGCTGTTCAGCAGTCTTATGGCTTGGGGGTAGAAGCTGTTCAGGAGTCTTATGGCTTGGGGGTAGAAGCTGTTCAGGAGTCTTTTGGTCCCAGACTTGGTGCTCTGGTACCGCTTGCCGTGCAGCAGCACAGAGAACCGTCTATGACTAGGGTGGCTGGAGTTTTTGACAAATTGTAGGGCCTTCCTCTGATAACGCCTGGTATAGAGGTCCTGGATGGCAGGGAGCTCAGCTGTCCATGACCGTACTCACTAGCCTCTGTAGCGCCTTGCGGTCGGATGCCAAACAGTTGCCATACCAAGCGGTGATGCAACCAGTCAGGATGCTCTCAATGGTGCAGCTGTATAACTTTTTGAGGATCTGAGGACACATGCCAAATCTTTTCAGCCTCCTAAGCATTGTCATGCTCTCTTCCCGACTGTCTTGTCTTGGTGTGTTTGGACCATGATAGTTTGTTAGCGATGTGGATGCCAAGGAACTTGAAGCTCTCGACCCGCTCCACTACAGCCCTTTCGATGGTGAATGGGGGCGTGCTCCGCCCCCCTTTTCCTGTAGTCCACGATAAGCTCTTTTGTCTTGATCACATTGAGGGAGAGGTTGTTGTCCTGGCAGCTCTCTGACCTCCTCCCTGTAGGCTGTCAGATCGTTGTCAGTGATCAGGCCTACCACTGTTGTGTCCTCTGCAAACTTAATGAAGGTGTTGGAGTCGTGCGTAGCCAAGCAGCCGTGGGTGAAAAGGGAGTACGGGAGAGACAATGGAGTTATTACAGACTCTTATTACAAAAACATGTAGTTATTACAGACTCGGTCAGGGAGAGGTTGAAAATGTCAGTGAAGACACTTGCCAGTACATGCTCTGAGTGTGCGTCCTGGTAATCCGTCTGGCCCTGCGGCCTTGTGAATGTTGACCTGTTTAAAAGGTCTTACTCACATCGGCTACGGAGAGCGTGATCACACAGTTGACTGGAACAGCTGTTGCTGTCATGCATGGTTGAGTGCTGCTTGCCTTGAAGAAAGCATAAAAGGCATTTAGCTCATCTGGTAGTCTCGCTTCCCTGGGCAGCTCGCGGCTGGGTTTCCCTTTGTATTCCGTAATAGTTTGCAAACCCTCCCACATCCGTCGAGCGTCAGAGCCTGTGTAGTAGGATTCAATCTTCGTCCTGTATTGACGCTTTGCCTGTTTAATGGTTTGTCGGAGGGCATAGCGTATTCCTTATAAGCATCCGGATTAGTGTCCCGCTCCTTGAAAGTGGCAGCTCTAGCCTTTAGCTCAGTGTGGATGTATTATGTACAACAAAAGTTACAAACTAAGCGAAAAAACACAGAATAGCACAATTGGTTAGGAGCCAGTAAAATGGCAGCCATCCCGTCCGGCGCCATTCATTTTTGGTAGCACTTTATGTTACGGAACAGTTTCCACTATTTGCCTGGTATTGAATGAAACATGTAACTGATATGAATATGGTGATAATTTGACTGAAGCCCAAAGAAACAAACAAGTAATTAGTAGGTTATTACTATGTATTTACCATACCCTGTCATTCTTTTTTAAATGCCTGGTCATTCGATGTACCGTAAAATAAAGTGCTTCCAGTTTTGATTTCTTTACTGTCACCCCATAACTTGCTGGTTCAGTATATCAGGAAAGGAGGACTTACTCCACATAGAAGATTTGTCCTTTGTCATCCATCTCCTGCTCCCATCCATACGGTAGATCTGTGGGGAAGAAAAGCCTCCAGTTAGACTCCTCAAGCCATTCAGAAACATGATTCATACCATTAACTCATTATCTCAATGGTCTGTTACTGAATGCCATCCTAACAGAAAGATACATCTACAATAGCATAATTGTATGTGTATCTGTGTTTTGACCTCTCACTATGAACATTCAGGTGCACCCAGAGCCATAAGAAAAAATCTGCCAGTCATGATACACACAAGATTGGGTCCAATGTGGATAAGTAATGACAATTACACACTTGCAAAAAGGCATATTGAATGGTTGCCTGACGACTCCAACTGAATTCCTCCGCTGCTCTATTGTTCACTACATACTTAGGTCTGAGACTGCCATCATTGAAGTAATTTGTGATGATGTCAAAATGAGGGGTGTTGTACAAAACAAAGTAATCAGCGATTGGATCATCACTAACCAATCAGAGTTTCAAAGCCAAAGACGGATTTTCTAAACGCCACTTTATGCACGTGTGTTCTGGATCTAGCCCAACCCATCGAGTCAAGAATGAATTTCCATTCTAGAAATCGTCTGGAAGGTACTCAGACTCATTGCCGGGAAGAAACTAACTTCCGTGGGCGTAGCGTTTGGCGGAGCAAGGAGCTTGGGTAGCCAGGCAAATTGAATGGGGGAAGATGGGATGTAAGGGTTTGGTGGGAGAACGAGAAAAGTAGAGAATGGGGTCTGCCAGGAGAATAACTCTAACCTCCAGCACAGCGTCTCTTCTTCCCTGTTTTGGGATGATCCCACTGAGTCTTCATTTCCTCATGACTGTGGAGAGAGAGACAGAGAAACCATCAAACTAGCTAGCAATTACTGATAGCAACTAGCTGCATTAAAACAAAGCAATGCTCTACACTGCTCTATTCTGTGCGCAATATCAAGGACTGGTTTATGGGAAGCATAACACTGCCATAAAATCATGCGGCACTGGTTGACTATGAGCAATGCGCAATAGTTCATTTTCGCTTACTTCGCATAGTAAACCCATCCATCCTTCGTAGATCTCTCTTCCCATCCTGGGGGCAGCTCATCCTCGCTGTCTGTATCGTCCATACCAGCATACTTTAAAGCTGCCATATCCCGTGTTTCTTTAGAATTCAGAGATATAGCAAAATGACCATCTATATTTTGCAGAAGCGACGGAGCTGTGAAAATCGAAATCAGAAACTCTGTGATTATAATCCACTGAGCTATAGTTATAATCCTGCCTCAACACTTCCGCAATAATACGGTGATGAGTCTTATGTCTGCGAAGTGTTGTTTGGGTAATGAAGTCATGCAGGAGTAAAGTCATTCCGTTCCTCAGTTCAAATAAGATACTGTAACATTACAGTTACAAAAATGGCAACACTAATATAATTTGTACAATGAATAATGTATGCATACCATAAATGACCACGTGTATCATACATTTTAGGGGTAACAAAGTGACAAAACGTACTCATCCAAAACTGCGTCTGCGCACGAGAATGGGAGGGGTTTCGAGAGAATGAACCGCGTTAGCATATTAGCGAGGGTCAGGGTGCTATTCGGGTTCCTTGGGACGTCCCTAACCCCTTAGCTATTTTAAACCACAATGGCAATGCGGTAGGGACGTTGCAATGATCCAGATACCACCGACATATGAGCAATTGAGAGTGGGCATCAGAAACAGATTATCGTCCCCCTGGCAGCATGATATTATACTGGTAGCACGATCGCGTATTTTCCCCCTTCAAAATAAGAGTCCCCCTACAAAACATGATATATTTGTGGAGTTTCGATTTTACACTCTAGTACAATACAACAGTTTTTCACAGCATTGCAACCACCTTTAAAAACAATTATAGATAATTTGAAGTACTTTTATTTTTAATATTGTATTATTTATACAAGGGCTCCAGACTGAGACTTCACTGCAGTGCCTGGTTCGAATCCAGGCCACATCCGGCTGTGATTTGGAGTCCCATAGGGCAGCGCACAATTGGCCCAGCGTCGTCCGGGTTTGGCCGGTGTTGGCCGTCATTGGAAATAAGAATTTGTTCTTAACTGACTTGCCTAGTTAAATAAAAAATATGTAAAGAAATACACTTTTAATAAAATACAAATATATAACATTGGAATTACTGAATAGAGTCTACAAAACTAATAAGGACAAACCACCTCATACCGACAACCTGGATGGTCAATTTCTGAGGTTGGTATCGGAATACATTGTGACTCCTGTTTGGCACATCTTCAATTTAAGCCTAGAAAGACGCTGTATGTCCTCAGACATGGAGGGAGGCAAAGGTCATTCCACTACCCGAGAATAGCAGAGCACCCTTTAATAGTTCAAACAGGCAACCATTCAGCCTGTTACATGTGCTTAGCAAACATTTGGGAAAAAATGTGTTTGTTCAAATACAAAGTTATTTTACAGAAAACAAATTAACAAACTTTCAGCATGCTTATAGGGAAGGGCACTCAACATGCTCAGCACTGACACAAATGACTGATGATTGGTTGAAAGAAATTGATAGTAAGAAGATTGTGGGAGCTATTTTGTTAGACTTCGGTGCAGCTTTTGATGTCATTGATCATAATCTTTTTTGAAAAAACTTAGGTGTTATGGATTTGCATCCTCTGCCTTATTATGGATTGAGAGTTACCTATCTAATAGAACACACAGGATTTTCATTAATCAATGCCTCTCTCATGCAAATTCAATTGATTGGAGCACCGCAGAGCAGGCTGCTAGGGCCATTATTGTTCTCAGTTTTTACAAATGACCTTCCACTGACCTTGAATAAAGCCTGTTTGTCTATTTAAGCTGACGAGTCAACAGTATACACATTAGCTGCAACAGTAAAATAAATAACTGAGATACTTAACAAAGAACTCCAGTCAGTTTATGAATGGTTAACTAGCAAAAGGCTGGTGCTAAATATCTCAAAAACTAAAAGCATAATTTTTGGGACAAATCCCTCGCTCAACACTGAACCTTGTTTAGATCTATTATTGAATAATGTGGCTATTGGGCAAGTTGAGGAGACTAAACTGCTGGTTGTAACCCTAGATAGCAAGCTGTCATGGTCAAAACATATAGACTCAATGATTGCTAAAATTGGAAGAGGTCTGTCCATGATAGGGCGTTGCTCTGCCTTCTTGACATCTCAGTCAACCAGATAGGTCCTACAGGCCCCAGTTTTGTCGCACCTGGACTACTGTCCAGCTGTGTGGTCATGTGCCGCAAAGAAGTACATAGGTCAATTGCAGTTGGTCCAGAACAAAGCAGGACGTATCGCACTTAGATGTACACGGAGGGAAAGTGTCAGTAACATGCATGTCAGTCTTTCCTGACTCAAAGTTGAGGAGAGATTGACTGCTGTCATGACGTTGGCCTGTCGGTGAGGTTTATGACCCCCCCCCCCTCCCCCATATAAATACCTTTCTCCATTTCCTCTCTCTTGACTCTACAGGAACCATAATTCGGTAATCCAACCAGCTGAAAATATGTGTTGGTACTAAATGAATATGATGCCAGATCAGTTGGTGTCGGAGACATTCTTACTGATGATAGGACAACAAACTGTATCTTGGAAAGTCTACACATTATAGTTATCAGGTTCAAATGGAATTGTTGTGCAATTTAAATGTTTAAACATGAAACTATTTGTGAAAAGATTAAATGTAATTTAGCTTCTTAAGGAGAGAAAGGTTTGCCATAGAGTAAACTATGCTCAATTTAGTGGCCCTGCCCATGTGAACAGACATTGGTTATAAACTAAGAAACACGCCATTCTCTCCCCTCCTATATAAAGCCCTTGACGAAAATGTAACTTTCTGTTCCGAGGACGTTAGGGCGACAGTCCTACGTTTAAAAGGGCTCAGATAGTAAGCTGTTCCAAGGACGTGTGGACTTGAGGTTCCCACGTTGAAAGGACCACCTGCAGAACTAAGCCAACCTTAGAGAACCTAATGAAATTAGCATTGCATTTCAATGTGAAGGTGACGACTATATGGATGAATTTCGACTATACCAGCCAGAATATAGCATGAGCTTAAAAGTATGGCAACTTGGTATGAACTTTGAACTCTTATTCTCCAGAAGTGATACCTCCTAGTCGTTGAGTTGATACGGACAGAGTATCCATTCTACCACGCTCCAGTTCACCACTAGACAGTCTTCAGAGGACCAGAGATCCATGCTGGACAACCCGGCCTCTCATCTACCGAAGCGCAACTCAGAGTAAATATTTATTGCATTCTCCTTTTTCAAATGGGCGGTTATTTAGAATGCATAAGATTCTGTATTTACGATAGCATAGCTTCTCCCTTTGTTACTCAGTCTTACCGCTCTTTCACTCAAACCCCCCCTTTTCTTTGTGTAACCAGCCGTCGTATCTGTTCCGTCCACCAGGGACGTTTTCTTTATGACATAATTTGTAATCAATGTATGATCCATTCTGTGTGATTATTTAGGTATTTAGTAAATAAATTATTTAACCAAATTTTGTATTGCTGATTCAACTTGTTAACCAGGGTTCGTGAAGATAACCAAGAATTTACAACTTCAGATGAGACTAAAAAAGGTGACGATTAAATATTGACTGATGTTGATGTAAAAGATTACCAGGTCTTTAAGAGCTTATTCGGAAGATAACAGCTCTATAAACATTATTTCGTGGTGCCCCAACTTTTTTGTTAATTATCTACCTGATTAGCTTAATCGGGTAATATTAATTACAGATAAATTATTTTATAGAATAGCATGTCATATCACTTAATTCGGCATAGCCAAACACACAACACTGCATCACTATTGGTCTTTGTGTGAGGTATTGTTGTGTTGAAGGTACTGAACTGTCTGTTCAAGCAGTTTACACACAGTTCAGACACTCATCTGTACCACACAAGACATGCAGCCAGAGGTCTCTTCACAGTCCTCAGGTCCAGAACAGAGGCTGGGAAACGCAAAGTTTTAAATAGAGCCATGAATATATGACACTCTCTGCCACCCCAGGTAACACAAGCTAGCAATCAAACCAGTTAAAAACAGACAAAAGAACACCTTACTGCACAAAGGGGACTGTGAAGAGACACAGCCATTTTATATATATTGTATTGTAATTTGCACTGTACTATGCATTAGACCTAGATATTGTGTGTATATCCTAATATGTAGGCTATGTGTGATGTTTTAAGTTTATGTATTTCAGTCCTTGACTAATAATGTTCTGCACTATGTATTATGTCATGTTTCATGTGGACGCCAGGAAGAGTAGCTGATCAAATCAAATGTTATTTGTCAAATGCACCGAATACAACAGGTTTAGACCTTACCTTGAAATGCTTACTTACAACCCCTTAACCAACAATGCAGTTCAAGAAAGAGTTAAGAAAATATGTACTACATAAACTAAAAAATAAACTAAAGTAAAACATTTAATAAAAAGTAACAATAAAATAACAATAACCAGGTACCGGTATCGAGTCAATGTGCGGGGGTACAGGTTAGTCGAGGTAATTTGTACATGTAGGTAGGTGAAAAAAAGTGACTGCATAGATAATAAACAGTGAGTAGCAGCAGTGTAAAAACAAAAGGGGGGTCAATGTAAATAGTAAATAGTGGACATTAAGCCCTCGCTTGGCACAAGACACACACCAGGATAGTGATAAATCATATCGTCAATCTAAGTTCCCTGATAAACTAGAAAAAGAGTCACACTCCTCGCCAACAGACGAGCTTCTTGGGTTTGTAACGGAACTCTTTGGCTATGCGTGCGTGTCTAACAGTCACCAGACAGAGGTGCATTCTGACTACAGCCCGCGCATTCCACCAGACCTGGACTGTCAGGGCTTGCCAGGTTATGGTTGCTAATGGCTGCAGCATCAGCAATTTCACCACTTGGCCTAATACGCATGAGACCTGTCCAACAATGGTTTATTAGCCAACGCATTCATCCAAAAAGAGACCGTTATCGGCTGATAACCATGTCGCCACACCTTATCCTTCTGGTTAAACCCAAGCATGCTCTCAGTGGGGATCCAGCAGCCTTGCGAGTTGTCATTAAGACTGACGCCTCCCTGAGGGGACGGTGCGCAGTTTACGACGAATGCATAACGAACGGTCATTTAAATGCTTTGGAGCTGAAAGCGATTTGTCTGTATTTATTACATTTTGCCCCCAGGATAGAGGGGCATCACGTTCTGATTCCTTCCAACAACTCAGCCTCAATCACGTACATCAATCAACCGGGCCGAGTCCGCTCACTGTCCATGCACCAAGTGGCATCACGGATACATCTGTGGGCACACACACACCTGCGCTCACTGTCAGCATCGCACATTCCAGGCCGGTTGAATATAGGTGCTGACCTATTGTCGAGAGTTAAGCCTCAGTCTGCAGAGTGGCGTTTCCACCCACATGTGATAGAGGCGATTTGGCGCCAGTTCGAACGAGCCCATGTAGATCTGTTTGCATCTCGAAGGGCAACACACTGCAATGTTTGCTATTACATTCAGAACGACAACCCAACATTGGGTCACGATGCCTGGGCCCACCAATGGATTTCATGGCTGGCGGCTCTGGCTGCTCATGGCTGGCTGGCGGCTCTGGCTGCTCATGGCTGGCTGGCGGCTCTGGCTGCTCATGGCTGGCTGGCGGCTCTGGCTGCTCATGGCTGGCTGGCGGCTCTGGCTGCTCAAGGCTGGCTGGCGGCTCTGGCTGCTCATGGCTGGCTGGCGGCTCTGGCTGCTCAAGGCTGGCTGGCGGCTCTGGCTGCTCAAGGCTGGCTGGCGGCTCTGGCTGCTCAAGGCTGGCTGGCGGCTCTGGCTGCTCAAGGCTGGCTGGCGGCTCTGGCTGCTCAAAATCGGTCCGTACCTCACCATTTGTTGCGTCACTGACCTCTCCAGAGTCCTGGTAAGCAAACCTTTCACACAGGGGACCAAACAACATCCACACAGAACCAAGACACTCATACAGGTGAAAGTTGCCCACAACACAGTGATTATTAATTTTTTCCATTTCCCAAACACACTATCAAACCAATTTGTTAGAGCATTATCTACCCCAGAGTTCTCTGCCAATTCATGAGCTAATATGGTTAAACCAGCCAGGGCCTTGGTCACTGATCCGTCTGGAGCTGTGTTATCGGGGATGAAAGTACAGCATTCTGCTCCGAATATCACACACACACCACCCTTTTCAGCCAGTAACATATCCAAAGCTATCCTATTCTGCTACACCATTAGGCTTGTCGCCGCGGTTTGTTCTGCTAAACCTTTTATCACGTCTCTAGTATAGTTGATGAAATGCTGTTGGTTATAGTAGATATAATTAATCCAATCTACATTTTTATTGAGAGTCGACCACCAGAAGATGCTTGATTCCAAGCCAGCCCATATCTGATTCCTAGCTTTGAACTCATCTGGCACCCCCCTTGGAACTCCAATGCTATCAATGTAAACTCTATTGTCAAAAGATCCTGACGGAGCACTCCTTCTCTCTCTTCTACCTGGCTCTAGGTCCTTGTGTTTGATAAGGGTGAAGGGCATGCCTAACTGCACTAGTGCACAACTACTGGTCCAATTGGTAGGCAGGTTAGGCCACAGCGTCATACCTCCACACAGCCACCAAACATCCGCTCTAGGCCTTTTTATCATACTAAAGTCCTCGGAACTCAACCACCCAGTCAGGTCCCTCATTGTCTTGTCTGTTGTAACATTCTCTGTGGTATTGCATATTCTTACTTCCCCTACGTCCCATCCGTGTGTGACGTATCGAGCCATACAATAATAATGTCCTCCTGTAACTGTGAAAGGGGGAAGTCTGGATGTAATGGGTACATGGGGATACAGATAATGCAGATCAATGCAACTGTCATTCTCTGGCTTCCCTGCCTTCATGAACAGCTTTCCCATACAGGCCATTCTCCTGGGTGCTTCAATTCCATCAAATGGAACGGGAATGGTTGTCAACTGAGGTTTTGTTGTGGCGCAGGCATAACATTCTTCTTTCGCTACTGATCTGGCTGTATACTGAATCCATTCTAACCATAAGTTAGAATCCCCATAACCAGTTTCCACCTCGATCACTTCCTTAAGATCTTTCGTCTGCACTATCCGCACCGGCCCTTGACTCTGGACGACTCTGCTGTCGGTATCTGTTTTGTCAGGGGCTCTGCTTGTATTCTGGCTGACTATAGAGCTATCATCTGCCCTAACCTCTTCTACCCGGAATGGTACTAGGGTATCAACCGAAACTTGGTCAAATCTAACATACCATAACCCTAGATCCTCTTTCATTACATTTTTAATGGTAATACATACCTTTATGCAATACTTCTCTCGCTCCGGATTGCAGTCAAAAACCCTCACCTTCACTATACTCCACCTCCTTCCATACTGGGTATGTGGATTTATATAGCCCTCTCTCTCTCTGTGAGCTATGACCTGTTTCCATGAACTACACGGGGACCTGCACAGATATATTCCATAATGGCTCATAGTCCTAGACTGCCAAGGAGTCAGAGACCCCATTTGGTCTACATAGAACTCCACTGAGACATCCTTCCCGATCTCCACTCTCACTTCCTGTTTATCCAGATCAAGTGATCTCCTATGCTTGGTTAATACAAAATCCTCATTGTCTAAACTATGGGTTAAGTTACCACCTTCTGCATTCTCGGATGGGTCATGGTGTATTAGGAATACTGCTCCCACAATAAGACAGCTCAGACCAATCAGCACTCCTGTAAAGCCCCACCCTTTCCCGGAGAACATATCAGCAGCTAGAGGCCAGCCCATACTTTCACTTCTATGAACGCGCACAAGGAGGATAGGGCGGGGTCAGGGAATCTTCGTTAGAGAGGTAACCTACCGAACCCTATTGGTATTCGGTTCTTCTCCTAACTCTGTGATTGTTTGACAGTGTGTCTTACCCTCCTGCAATGTGTGATATGAACCCAGGTAGCTCTTTCAGCTATTCTCACCGCGAAGGCTGTCACCAGGAGAACTTGGTGTGGCCCCTCCCAACGTGGCCGCTTCCAGTCTTTTTCTTCAGTGATTGGACCCAGACCCAGTCTCCTGGCCCAATCTTGTGGGTAATCTCCTGTAGAGCTTAAAACTCTTGACATACGGGTTTGGTTAACTTCTTATGGCTGCAAGCCCGAAGCCAGGCACAATATGACAACAGCCACTTCAAGTGCAGGGCGCGAAATTCAAAATATATTTTTATAAATATTTAACTTTCACACATTAACAAGTCCAATACAGCATTTGAAAGATAAACATCTTGTGAATCCAGCCAACATGTCCGATTTTTAAAATGTTTTACAGCGAAAACACCACGTATATTTATGTTAGCTCACCACCAAATACAAAAAAGGACAGACATTTTTCACAGCACAGGTAGCATGCACAAAACCAACCTAACTAACCAAGAACTAACCAAACTAACCAAGAAACAACTTCATCAGATGACAGTCTTATAACATGTTATTCAATGAATCTATGTTTTGTTCGAAAAATGTGCATATTTGAGCTATAAATCAGTTTTACATTGCAGCTACCATCACAGCTACAGTCAGAAATGGCACCGAAGCAGCCAGAGTAATTACAGACACCAACGTCAAATACCTAAATACTCATAAAACATTTCTGAAAAATACATGGTGTACAGCAAATGAAAGACAGGCATCTTGTGATTCCAGCCAATATTTCCAATTTCTTAAGTGTTTTACAGCGAAAACACAATATAGCATTATATTAGCTTACCACAATAGCCAGAAACACAAGCCATTCCCCAGCAGCAAAAGTTAGCGATCGTAACAAACCAGCAAAAGATATATAATTTTTGACTAACCTTGATAAGCTTCATCAGATGACAGTCCTATAACATCAGGTTATGCATACACTTATGTTTTGTTCAAAAATGTGCATATTTAGAGCTGAAATCAGTGGTTATACATTGTGCTAACGTAGCATCTTTTTCCCACAACGTCCAGATATTTTTCTGGCACTCACATATTCTGACCAAATAACTATTCATAAACATAACAAAAAAATACATGTTGTATAGGAAATGATAGATACACGAGTTCTTAATGCAATCGCCGTGTTAGAATTCTAAAAATAACTTCATTACGATATGCAGTTTACGTTATGGCGAGAGCGTGCCCAAAACCTGGCCGCAAACTACTAGTACAACATGTTCGACAGATATATGAAATAACATCATAAAATGGGTCCTACTTTTGATGATCTTTCATCAGAATGTTGTACAAGGGGGGTCCTTTGTCGGGAACAATCGTTGTTTGGATTTAGAAATGTCCTCTTCTCCAGTCAATTAGCACGGAAAGCTAGCAAAGTGGCGCTAAGCTCTCCTTCGTGAACAAACGCAGACAACGCAACACGCCTAACGTCCCGAAAAAATTTCAATAATCTAATAAAACTATATTGAAAAAACATACTTTACGATGATATTGTCACATGTATCAACTAAAATCAAAGCCGGAGATATTAGTCGTCTATAACGACAGCTGTACAGAAGGCAAAACCAGGTCCCTTCACACGCTCTCCAGAAAACAGGAAACTGGTGACACGTCATACAAAGACCATTTATTCGAGCCCAGATCAAGTTATACACTCAATTTCTTCTCTCACTGCCTGTCGACATCTAGTGGAAGACGTATGAAGTGCATGTATTCTAATAAATATCAAGGACCTTTATAGGCAGGCCCTAGAACAGAGCATCGATTTCAGATTGTCCACTTCCTGTCAGGAAGTTTGCTGCAAAATGAGTTCTGTTTTACTCACAGATATAATTCAAACGGTTTTAGAAACTAGAGAGTGTTTTCTATCCAATAGTAATAATAATATGCATATTGTACGAGCAAGAATTGAGTACGAGGCCGTTTGAAATGGGCACCTTTTATCCGGCTACTCAATACTGCCCCTGCAGCCCAAACAGGTTAATGAACAGTCTTCTCATGTGTTCTGCTAGTATATCTTCAACCTATATGTCTACTTGTTCTGGTCCCTAACTCTGGCTGTAACAGTGGTCCTCCTCCCCTTCAACCGAAGAGGAGGAGTAGTGATGGAACCAAGGCGCAGCGGGTTGTGAACACATAATTTATTTGAAGACAAGACGAAAAAACACGAACTTCACTATAACTAACAAAACAACAAACGGAGTAGACAGACCTGGACGACGAACTTACATAAACACGAAGAATGCACGAACAGGGAAAAATAGACTACACAAAATGACGATGTACAAAAACAAACCGAACAGTCCCGTATGGTGCGACAAACACTGACACAGGAGAAAACCACCCACAACAAACACAGTGAAACAACCTACCTAAATATGACTCTCAATTAGAGGAACGCCAAACACCTGCCTCTAATTAAGAGCCATACCAGGCAACCCTTAAACCAACATAGAAACAGAAAACATAGAATGCCCACCCAAACTCACATCCTGACCAACTAACACATTCAACAAACTAACAGAAATAGGTCAGGAACGTGACATAAACCCCCCCCCCCCATAAGGTGCGAACTCCGGGCGCACCAGCACAAAGTCTAGGGGAGGGTCTGGGTGGGCATCTGACCACGGTGGTGGCTCAGGCTCAGGGCGAGGTCCCCACCCCACCATAGTCAATCCCAGCTTACATCTCCCCCTACAAATGACCACCCTCATATTACACCCACTAAAACTTTTGGGTAACATCGACACAAGGGGCAGCACCGGGATAGAGGGATAGCTCAAGACAGAGAGGTAGCTCAGGATAGAGAGGTAGCTCAGGATAGAGAGGTAGCTCAGGATAGAGGGGCAACTCCGGACTGAAAGGCAGCTCCGGACAGAGAGACAGCTCTGGACTGAGGGGCAGTTCTGGATAAATAGCCGCTCTGGGCTGAGGGACAGCTCATGACTGGCTGACGGCTCTGGACGCTCATGGCTGGCTGACGGCTCTGGACGCTCATGGCTGGCTGACGGCTCTGGACGCTCATGGCTGGCTGACGGCTCTGGACGCCCATGGCTGGCTGACGGCTCTGGACGCCCATGGCTGGCTGACGGCTCTGGACGCCCATGGCTGGCTGACGGCTCTGGACGCCCATGGCTGGCTGACGGCTCTGGACGCTCATGGCTGGCTGACGGCTCTGGACGCTCATGGCTGGCTGACGGCTTTGGACGCTCATGGCTGGCTGACGGCTCTGGACGCTCATGGCTCACTGGCGGCTCTGGCAGATCCTGTCCGGTTGGCGGCTCTGGCAGATCCTGTCTGGTTGGCGGCTCTGGCAGATCCTGACTGACGAATAGCTCTAGCGGCTCCTGACTGACTAACGGCTCTGGCAGATCCTGTCTGGTTGGCGGCCTTGGCAGATCCTGTCTGGTTGGCGGCTCTGGCAGATCCTGTCTGGTTGGCGGCCCTGGCAGATCCTGTCTGGTTGGCGGCCCTGGCAGATCCTGTCTGGTTGGCGGCCCTGGCAGATCCTGTCTGGTTGGCGGCCCTGGCAGATCCTGTCTGGTTGGCGGCCCTGGCAGATCCTGACTGACGAATGGCTCTAGCGGCTCCTGACTGACTAACGGCTCGGGACAGACAGGCGGCTCTAATGGCTCGGGACAGACGGATGGCTCAGACGGCGCTGGGGAGACGGATAGCTCAGATGGCGCTGGGGAGACGGATGGCTCAGATGGCGCTGAGGAGACGGATGGCTCAGATGGCGCTGAGGAGACGGATGGCTCAGATGGCGCTGAGGAGACGGATGGCTCAGATGGCGCTGAGGAGACGGATGGCTCAGATGGCGCTGAGGAGACGGATGGCTCAGATGGCGCTGAGGAGACGGATGGCTCAGATGGCGCTGAGGAGACGGATGGCTCAGATGGCGCTGAGGAGACGGATGGCTCAGATGGCGCTGAGGAGACGGATGGCTCAGATGGCGCTGAGGAGACGGATGGCTCAGATGGCGCTGCGGAGACGGATGGCTCAGATGGCGCTGCGGAGACGGATGGCTCAGATGGCGCTGCGGAGACGGATGGCTCAGATGGCGCTGCGAGACGGATGGCTCAGACTGATCCTGTCTGGCGGAAGGCTTTGGCTGCTCCTGTCTGGCGGAAGGCTCTGTAGGCTCATGGCAGACGGGCAGTTCATGCGGTGCTTGGCAGACGGACAGTTCAGGCGCCGTTGGGCAGACGGCAGACTCTGGCCGGCTGAGACGCACTGTAGGCCTGGTGCGTGGTGCCGGAACTGGAGGCACCGGACTGGAGACACGCACTTCAAGCCTAGTGCGGGGAGCAGGGACAGGGCACACTGACTTCTCAAAGCGCACTATAGACCTAGTGCGTGGTACCGGCACTAGTGGCACCGGACTGAGTGCACGCACCTCAGGACGAGTACGGGGAGAAGGAACAGTGTGTACAGGGCTCCGGAGACGCACAGGTGGCTTAGTGCGTGGTGCCGGAACTGGAGGCACCGGGCTGGAGACACGCACCATAGAGAGAGTGCTTGGAGGAGGAACAGGGCTCTGGAAACGCACTGGAAGCCTGGTGCGTGGTGTAGGCACTGGTGGTACTGGGCTGGGGCGGGGAGGTAGCGCCGGAAATACCGGACCGTACAGGCGTACTGGCTCCCTTGAGCACCGAGCCTGCCCAACCTTACCTGGTTGAATGCTCCCCGTCGCCCGACCAGTGCGGGGAGGTGGAATAACCCGCACCGGGAAATGTAGGCGAACCGGGGACACCATGCATAAGGCTGGTGCCATGTAAGCCGGCCCAAGGAGACGTACTGGTGGCCAGATATGTAGAGCCGGCTTCATGGCACTTGGCTCAATGCTCAATCTAGCCCTACCAGTGCGGGGAGGTGGAATAACCCGCACTGGGCTATGCACACGTACAGGAGACACCGTGCGCTCTACTGCGTAACACGGTGTCTGCCCGTACTCTCGCTCTCCACGGTTAGCCTGGTAAGTGGGCGCAGGTCTCCTACCTGCCCTTGGCCCACTACCTCTTAGCCCCCCCCCAATAAATTTTTGGGTGGTACTCACAGGCTTTTCGGGCTTCCGTGCTAGACGCGTCCCCTCGTAACGCCGGTTCCCTTCTCCGGTTGCCTCTGCTCTCCTCAGTGCCTCCAGCTGTTCCCATGGGAGGCGATCCCTTCCAGCCAGGATGTCCTCCCATGTGTAGCAACCTTTACCGTCCAACACATCGTCCCAAGTCCATTCCTCCTTCTTGCGCTGTCCCTTCCTCCGATTACACCGCTGCTTGATTCTGGATTGGTGGGTGGTTCTGTAACGGTGGTCCTCCTCCCCTTCAACCGAAGAGGAGGAGTAGTGATGGAACCAAGGCGCAGCGGGTTGTGAACACATAATTTATTTGAAGACAAGATGAAAAAACACGAACTTCACTATAACTAACAAAACAACAAACGGAGTAGACAGACCTGGACGACGAACTTACATAAACACGAAGAACGCACGAACAGGGAAAAATAGACTACACAAAATGACGATGTACAAAAACAAACCGAACAGTCCCGTATGGTGCGACAAACTCTGACACAGGAGACAACCACCCACAACAAACACAGTGAAACAACCTACCTAAATATGACTCTCAATTAGAGGAACGCCAAACACCTGCCTCTAATTAAGAGCCATACCAGGCAACCCTTAAACCAACATAGAAACAGAAAACATAGAATGCCCACCCAAACTCACATCCTGACCAACTAACACATACAACAAACTAACAGAAATAGGTCAGGAACGTGACACTGGCCTTCTATTTGTGCTACCTGATTAGCTAAACTGCCCTCCATTATTTAAAGAAATAGCTCCTAGTAAACCAACTCTAGGGATAATATCTTGACCTAATATTTCAGTCACCATAATCATAACAGTCAGTATCAAATAGGGGTTGTTTCCAAATATTGGCTAAATGTCTCACTGTTTGGCATTTTCTGATCTCATGGATTTTAGAAAAAACATGTCTATGGTGGCAATCTCTAAAGTAATTACATAGGTTGATTAAGGTTCTCTCGATCCTATCAATAATCCGGAATCACCACAGATGTCATATATCCCTGTCCCATTGGCCTGAATTAGGTTCTAAATACTTAACCTAAATCTACCATTAATCCAAGGCTATCCCATTTCTTTCTTCTCATTGGTTCAAATTACAAACATGTGAAATAACTATAAAACTCGTTCATAATTATCAATTACCTTAAAGTCAGTATCACAAATGACCTCAAATTCATTATCCAAATGGCCCCCCCATGAGGCTGATCAGACCACAACGGAAAGCCATGATAGAGGTCAAAGGTCATACCACCCTTTTACAGTCGTGTTCCATACTATATTAGACAAATTAAAGAAAAACCATCAAACATTTTCTACATGTATCCCAGGTTCCCAGAACATTCCCTTATCAAAAGAACTTGCGTGTTTAATTAAAACTCAGAAAAGAAAACTTCTAAAATTCCATATGTGTGTACCCATTTAAGATATTGTGTCTCTAGGAAAATGGAAATCTCCTCAAACCCAAAGGTTAAAAACAAACCAAACATTTCCAGAAAACCCATTATACTCCCTCCAATCATAAGTTCCCCCTAATTTAACATACGACTTGACTAGTTTGGCCCAAGCTTGCTTTGCAACATTAAAACCCATTTAGTCTGTCTGCAAACAGTCTCTCAAAGTGCTTGATAGGAATACCCTGCCATTAGACACACACAACTATGATTAATGTGCACTGTCCCTTTAAAATAAAATGAACCCAACCTGCAATCCTCTTTACCGTCCTAACATGGTTCCACGTAATGGAAACAGATTATAATGTTAGAATACTTGAACTTTCTGTTCCAATTCACTAGTGTTACCTAAACAATCAAACCAAAAATCAATAACCAGAAACTATCCCAAAACTTTTACGATTCAACTATTCAGACCTGAATCTCTTACAGCCAAATATAGCCCAGTGAGCACGACTAACTGTCCTCTTCTTACCAGTGGACAAGAATATAACTTCTCATTAACTTCCTGCCTTATTGATATAGTACGATTAAAACCAAACTTTACACTTTACAACTGTCCCTTCTTTCGGTTTCACCTTTATGGATTGTTCCAGCCTTAAAAGTAACCTGTAAATTGCCAAAATGTATAACCTACATCAGTCAATCCATAAGAATAAAAACACATTTCGATGGGCACAACTCTATCTTAATTATCTCTCCGTTACTATTTAGAATTCATTAGATTTAGGTAATTGTCTCTTCTGTGATTCAGCATTTTAAATACGACTCCATCCTCAATACGTTATTCCAGCGGACCATTTAGGCAAGACAACGTATTCCATCGGAATCGCCCCGCTATTATTTAGAATGGATGAGTCTTTCAATTTAACCTAAACAAGCTATTAAAACGTTCAGTTTATATCCTAAACAAACACTAACTAACCGTATCTCTCCCGGCAAAACATATCAGTATTTGAATTACAATCATAATTAATTTTAGTCTATCGGTGCCTAGGCTGAGATACGAACATGAGTCTCCCGCGTGGTAGGCAAGAATTTTACAAAGTTTACCGCTGGACCACCATCACTATTGGAATGACGGAGCCTCCCCGCAAACAACCCTATTATTATAATTGTCTGTTTATAGACATATTGTACAGACTATGGTCATACATAATTCTAATCAATTTCATACTCATACAATTATACGGCTTCAGGGTTCAGAGTGGATTATTCTAGTCATTCATATAAATTCCATCAACAGGTTACCTGTGGCAGTTATAGAGACTATACAGAGTGCTAGGGATCCTTCACAAAAACTAATTTTCATGCATTCAGGTGGCAAGTGTTTGCGCACTGGTGCGAGGCGTATAGTAAATACCCACAGCACTGCAGTATCTAAATAATACTGACCTTTCTTCAGAGTAGATTTTCCCCTGTCCCTGTCACGTTCCTGACCTTATTTCCTTTGTTTAGTCTTTGTTTAGTTGGTCAGGACGTGACCTGGGTGGGTATATTCTATGTTTTGTGTTTCATTGGTTTAGGTGTGTCTTATTGCCCTGATATGGTTCTCAATCAGAGGCAGGTGTTTTACGTTGTCTCTGATTGGGAACCATATTAAGGTAGGCTGTTTTCACTGTTTGTTTGTGGGTGATTGTTCCTGTTCGTGCGTTCATTGGTTTTTCTATGTTCACTAGTTCAGGACTGTAGCGTCGTTGGTTTCGTTCTGTTTATTGTTTTGTTCGTTTTGAAGAGTATTCAAATAAATATGGATACATACCACGCTGCCATTTGGTCCTCCTCTCTTCCACATTACGACGATCGTTACACCCCCTCCTTTCCATTCAGAGGAAGAGGAACGACTCTGCCCTGTCAGTGTGCTTTGGCTAATGTTGATCCGATGAGCAGCATACACCACTCTGACCAGTTGTATGTGTGCTTTGGTACACAAGCCAAGGCTTTGTCCAGAGAACAACTTTCTTGCTGGATAGTTGAAGTTATCTCTTTAGCATACTCCTCTGCAGGGAAGACTCCCCCAGAGGGACTTAAACACATTCTACTAGAGGTGTGGCAACATCTTGGACGCTATTTCGGGGGCGTTACATTGGACGATGTATGTGCGGCAGCTTCTTGGGCTACACCTCACATTTGTCAGGTTGTATAGTCTTGACATGACTGGGTCTTCGTTGTCACACAGTACTGACTTTGTTCCCACAAACATATACTGTACACATCCCTTTAGGTTGTACATGTCCAAACTATAACCCCTTCTACCAGAGCATAGCCGTAGAAGTAGGTTATTCTTTACGATGGCCTGTGTTATCTATTTCTTATTAATTGTATCACATAGCCTGCAGGCTTTGCCTGTCTTATCCCAGTCTTGAGTATGTTATATCAGGGTTATTCCCTTTTGGCCACTTGACTGTGTCAGGCAGGCTGCGCAGTGGTGCCCGTCCTGGTGACCAACAAGGTTGGTTATATACGATATAGCATAGTAAAAACTTGAGTTTGAATGATGTAAAACAAATGAGTTGTACTACAACCCTGGTTTTACTAATAAAGAACAACAGTTCTTACTAACGCAGCCTTGCTGGCGCCCATTACATGGCTGAATGGGTCATTAGTGACACTCTCCGGCAGGCCAGTGTGTAGTATACCCTTATGTTGCTGTCTGGAGACAATTTATAAAATAGTAAGACCTCTCGTTCTTCATTCGTAAAACCAGTGTTGTAGTACAACCCATTCGTTGTTTTCTTTACTATAAGCCAATATGTATTTCATATACAGGGATTTGCATTGTGGCCTATGAAATGGGTTTAGGTAAAGGGCCAGCGTCACGTTTTATTCAGTGCCCTATAAAATAGCCTTTGCTGAGTCCATAGCTTATAAAATATAGACAAAGCCATTTATTACCCCATTGTTTCCTATGAGTGTCAATTCAGCTTGTCACCATCTTGCTACATGGAGGAGTTTTTGTAAACATTGCATGCACAGTTTCAGCTACTACTCTAGGAAGTGACGTTGCAGGCTAGCTCAGTGCTCCCCACTTATTCAGTATCTGAAGTTGAAGGCTGACCAATGTACTGCAGGCAGCCATTAGCAACTAAATTATCCTTTTAACTTGCCCTATGCAGAAATTGCTCCGGCATTTCCTGGTTGCTAAAACTCCAATAGTTCGCCTATTTTGAGTTTGTGACAAAATAAGCTAGTGTAGTGCAGCGAATCATTGTACCATCTAAACCGATGTGAAATATTTTCCATAACCAAAAATGTCGTTTCAGCTAATTTGAAGCTAGTGTATAAAACCAAAAGATGCAACAAAAAAAACTCAAGAAGGAAAGCATATAACACACATAGAACAGATCTTCCGCTTATCAGACTTGCTTCAAGTAGAATAATAGATTATAACTCACGTTTCTATGTGAATTTGGTAGGGTCACCCAAAAAGTGACATATTGCCACTTTAAAGGACATACATCTTGTAAAATATAATAAATTATTGGTACCATGATTGTATTCTATGTTTTTTTATACAACTGTTACGAACCCCTTTGGCCCTGCAGTCTAGGGGGGATGGAAACGAGACCCGTAACATATCTCATGCAAATCATGACAGTGAAAAGAAACAGTGAGAACTAAAAAACAGACAACCTAAATCTGTCAAACACTTTAGGTTTATTTTTAAAACACACGGTAATGTGGTGTGGGAAAAAAGGGGCTGAGCTGGACCCAAAGGAAGAAATAATAAATATATATTTTTTAAACTTAGCTAGTCTAGCCTGCTTCATGAACAGCTAGTTAACTAACCAATAAAATACAATGGGTGGTCCGCCCAGTTCTAACTAGGGTACTTAGACAAAGTTTTCCTTCGGGTAATGTATGCCCATGGGCGACTTGGCTTGGTATCCCCTTTTCCCACCAACAAACAAACAGTCATACACCACAACAATACATACTCACATAATAATGGACAAATGTGACATGTAGGCACAAAAACAAAAGAGAGATAGCTTCAGAAACAACTGATTAGGTTTCTTTTAAACCAAGGGAAAGGGGATGTGATTGGGTAAGGGAAAATGAGCAGGTGTGTCTTCAGATTGGCGACTGATTGGCGACTGATGACTGCCACCTGTGACTAGGGCAGAAGAAGAGAAAACAAATACACACAGGATACCTGTATCCATAACAATAACTATCCACAAATATTGACCAAGAAGATCGCCATTTTCCCATTCAATATAATGGGAAATCCTGTTAATGGGAGATCCTGTTTTCTGGAAACAATGCCTGCAGTTCTGCGGTCGGCCTTCAACTTGAATTCGTCAATGTGAGGGGGCAGATGTTCACCCTTGGTCAGTCCCCAAAACAGTGGAAAGAGTGCCTGTGACATTATTTTCGCTTTTGGACCTTAATAAGGTGACACTCCACATTTACTGGATTGGTTGAACAGTGCAGAGGAGAACCTCCCCTAACAGTGTTTGTCTTCTCGTCAAGGCCAGTATGTTTTAGGCTAGGAGATCTTGTTTCAGGCGTTTCTTTTACGCCTGCTACTTTAGGTTACCCATGAAATGACACCATATATATTATAGATTCTACAAACCCCTACTCCCAATCCCAATCCCACTTTTACATTTACAAGAATTGTTGTTTCACTATAAACCCAATATTGTCAACATACCAGTCTGAACATTGTATTTTTCAATAGTGGTCTGAAAATAATGTTTTTCGATAAATTCCTTACAAGCACAATAAAAATCAACATTTATTAAAACGTTATATTCTTTGATTATTCACCTTGCACTGTTCTGAAGTGCCGACTTTTATTTTGAAGGTTTCCTCATTACGATTAAAATAACGTGACGTCATCGTCAGTGCTGCTGCTAGCAGAATAGTTCGCGCTAATTAACGGTTGTCTGGGTCCATTTCACTTTTTTCACGTTTCTTATCAGTTTATTTCACCCAGATGCAATATTTATTGTTTGTACTGTAGTCATATTTTGTTGGTTTATTGCTCGCTAATGTTCGTTGGCTGACTGGCTTCGTCCTTATCCAGGTGAAGATGAAGCGCTACGATGCCCTCTGATTTTATATCCCTCAGCTCGGATCTCGACCTTAATTCCCCCAAATCCCTTTACTCTAAAGGTAAGAATTACATAAATGTTATGCCTTGTGGCATAGATGCATTTGAACAGTTTTCCAGTTGTTTTTGGACTATGACTAATTAACGGGTAGATGGCTAGCTAGATAACGTTAGCTAGTTGGCTAGCTAGATAACGTTATCTAGCTAACGTTAGTACTGTTCGTTGGCTATCTAAAGTATGCAGAGAGCTGATGCGCGATAGCTAGTTAGCTAATGTGTGCATGATGGACAAACTATAGGGACCAACTAGCATCTAACGTTAGCTAGCAGCAGGAGGCGTGTTGTGTTATTGTTTTCCCTCGGGGCACTCGTTGTGGTTCGGTCCCATGACAATGGGCGGCGTGATATCTAAACGTTTTCTAAAGTTAGGTTCAAGTTGTATAGTAACAAACTTCTCCTCAATGTATTGTTGAATGTGTCACAATGGTTTAGCTAGTTGGCTACATTAGCTACCAGGCTCCATTGCCATGGCCCAGTAAACCAAATACTGAGAATCAGACTAGACCAGTTGGCAAGCATTTAGGCGCGTAACAGGTTAAAACCAGGTCATCTGCCTGGTGTGGAATGCGTGAAAGTGCCCCCCTTTTCGTTGTGTGCTTACAACTGTGTGTGTTTCTGGTTTTACTATCCATGTGGGGACCAGAAGTCCTCACAAGGATAGTTAAACAAAGAAAATTCGGACAAGAGGGGAAATGTCGCAGGTCCCCAAACGGAAAAATGCGGGTTGGGGGAAATAGGATTTTGAATGGGAATCAATTGTTTGGCCACATATGTTACAGTAAATAGCTAATTGGCAGGCCTTGTCAAAAGTTAAGCAAGAGTTTTAAGGTAGGTTCAGAAATCAGACTATTCAGAATTATAGTTTACATGATAGCTATATTATCAATATTATCTCTTTACCTAATTTTATTGGTTTGAATAACATCTAGGCCCCATATTGAAACAATGTAACCCCTTTCGGTCTGAATAACAAAAGTGCATTTTATTATTGGTATAATATTAAGGTAGTAAGATAAATGTGAAGCTTGACCTACAAACCAGTTTCTTAGAAAAGTCTAATGCCCAAGCCTAGATGTATCTTGTGTATCTTTGATTAGGCTACTTGGCCAGCTGATGTGGTGGATGCTGACTGAGTTATGAAGGATGCAAAGCTGCTCCTGTGATAACAGCTATGAACAGGCTTCATTTTCCTCTGTCACTGCTCAGCCCACTCCTCCTCCAGTCCAGCTGTTTCCGGAAGTGATCAAAGCCTGGGGGGTTCCAGGCAAAATACCTTCTACAGGTGGAAGATAAGACTGGCATGTGTTGATAGTGGTGTCAACTCCTCGGCATAACTTTAAAAAATTATGATAAACAGAATTATAGACACACTGCTGTCTTGGTGCATGAGGTCTGCTAGTGGTTTTGAACCTCTAGTCTTATTCCTTATTGGCTAGTCATCTAGGCCTAGTTAGAGGCTTGCAGCGAAGAAATGCTACTGTGTGTTTTGAGTTCTGTTTTCTGATGTAGGCCTAACACAATGTTTTTTTTCTTCTTCTGAATTCTGAACTCTCTCTTTCCCCACAATCTACAGATGCCCTGTATATGGACTAGCCTACCTCCAGACCCTGTGTGTTGTACACTAATACGGCAGTAAATTAAAGGTCCTGCCATGCTAACATGAGCTGGCCATATGGTGCTGCTGTCGAATGTGATGAGTGTGTACCTTATTTATATGACAGTAATTGGCTAAGGAGAATTTATAAATACTTCAAGTGGTTTACTCTGGGTAGATAAAATTTAACCAATAAGGGTTCCTTAACTGGCGGCCCACGGGCCAACTTTGGCCCGGGGTGGTTTTATTTGACCTCCCAAGTGTAATGAGCACAAAATAAATAAATAAATCTTTATTTTCATTGTTGGACATGAGACCGTAACAACACTAGGAAATCAGCTCGAAGTGATTTTAATTTAGCAATCTGTTCCCAAGTATTCTCACGCATAATAGACGTGATTGGATACAAATGAAAGCAAGGTTTGAAATTATTGTTTTTGTCGTATTCTATCTGTTTGGGCTTCTTGCGGTCAATTTGCAGTTTACAAATGATTTGTAATTATCTTCCAGTAGCTGACCATCCGCTCAAAAACCAATCAGCCCGTGGATAGACTAGATCTAGGCTATGCTATCCATGACCTAGGCAGCCTATTGTATTTTAATGTCTGGCCTTGTATTTGCAGTGTGAGTGCAGACTGCAGAGTGGGTAGGATCTTTGTCTTTTAATCTCATAGAACCAGACGTGTGTCTAAATATTGCATACAAGCTGACGCTGTGAAGTCTGGCATGCATGATTACCTATGAGTTAAATATGCATGTTAGAGGACTGGGCATTGCTAGAGACTGGTGGATTTTTGGCATCCAGCTTGTGGGCTGGCAGTTGGAACATAAACACATTTCTGTGTCATCAAAGCAAAGGGCCAGCTGCGAGGAAAGAAAGAGTCTGACCGTTGGCTTGGCACAGCTTCAAAGCTAGTGTAATGTGAGCAGTGTGTAGCCAGCCGACAGCATAAGTATGTGGTGAGGTAATCGGATTGTAGTAGGGGAAGTATGCAAGACTTGGCTGACTTGTAGGCCTAGGCTAATAAAAGAGAATTGTTATAATCTAGGCCCATTGCTGTGCTTTTCCCCCCACATTGCCCTATCGCTCTATCAAAATCTGCACAAATCACAATCTTTCTGTTGATTTCTTTCGCTTCATGCAAACATTATGGAGCTTTTGCAAATGTCTAATTTCCATAGCAAATGAGCAGACCCCACCTAGTATGGAGAGCTAGAAGGAGAGAAATACTGTGGCATGGGGGAGGGAATGAGTTTAGTGCCGATGCAATGAGTTTTGGTGGAGTGTAGTCTACCTCCAACCACATCAAGTAGGTATCAGTCGGTACTTGTAAAAATGTCCATTCTTTCATGCGTAACTTGTACCTATGGATATTTTTACAGGTATCAACTGATACCGATTCAATGTAGACAATGGTAGGCTACACTCTGCCGAAACTCATCACCTCGGGACTCATCTCCATCGGGAATGATGGAGTTGAGAATTCTTGGTTAAGGTAGGACTAGCCTAAGCCTTTTGGTTTGGTCACTATGCTGCTGGGGTTGACTTATTACAGGCAGATCAGATGACTGCTTGCTAGGCTACATATGCTGGATGGATACGCTGCATATCCACAGCAGATATATCTGTGTCAGGGTGTCGATGCGCTATGTTTCTTAGCAACCAGGCGACCTCTCACTCTTAGTGGTGTTGTTTGGTGCACTTTTAAACCCCCTGATTTCTCTCCTCATCCTCACCAGAGTCTGTGTATGACCTCCTCCCTAAGGAGCTTCAGCTGCAGCCATCCTCCTCCAAGACAGACACACCCACCATGAGCCAGAAGAGTGGGGGAGAGGCCGGACAGCCCCCTTCTGCATCCCTGGCCTCAGGTAAGCGCCTCACCTAGGATCAGATTACTCTCCTCATAACCTCACCTAGATCATTAGTAGGCAGAACATTAGGCTGACCTTAGATCAGTGTCTAGGGAACAACTCTCCACCCTTCCTGGTGAGTGCCTAGTGGTGGGTGCTCTGTTGTGGGAAATTGAGTCTTCACCTCTGTAGGGCAAATGTAGGCCGTGGTTACTGTAGACAGGACAGCTGTGAGAGAGTGGGAATAAATATAGTTTAAAAAAAGTGAATGAGCATGGCCGTGGTCGATATATTCCTAAAGTCATATTAGGCTATAGACTACTGTTGCCTGTAATCTGTCGCTCTAGAGTCTATAATCAAAATATAATAAACTGTTTTGTTTTCATTCATTTGATTGATCTTTGTTTTCATCTCTCTTACATAGGGAAATGTAACTGAATTAAATCCATCATTAGAGACTGTATTTACTGTCAGTTTCTATTGTTAGTTTTTATTCTCAGATGGTGGGAAGAGGTGAAAACAGCTGGTTATAAATAGCAAGCAATTATCTTGTCCTTTTAGCACTTCTGAATTAGCACGCCTGTCTGGATCTGAACTGCCTGTCTGCTATAGCCTTTCTGTGAAGAAGATAAGATGACACGTACAAACACACCAAGTCATGTAGACTAGCATAAAGAAATATCTCAAGAGATCTTGTATTAGGCCTAGATCAGAAAAAAATGATATGTGGTAGTGTCACCTCAGTGAATGGAGTATTAAAACAGAACGTGAAATGGTCTTGAAAATGGCAGAGTACTCATACCCAAGACTAGTAGACCACTTCCTTTTATCACAGGAAGCAGCTTGAACTTGGTAGTCTTGTGGCTGCTGTCATTGTGCACAGTAAACCAGAAGTAGGTATAAGTTGACCCTAACCACTGATACACAGGCTCTGAAATATTCTTAACCCCCTTATTGGTTACTGTTAGGATTGGGGTGTAGGGTAGCCTGTCCCAGATCTATATCTGTTTTAGCCAACTCCTCTGACTCTCGTTGTTATGCCATACATGTGCCAGGCTAGGGTAATCCGATCCTAGATCTGTGGTTACAGGCATTTTCTACCTCAAGCTCAGTTTTCAAAGTCTAGCTTGGGACCTGTCATCGCACTAGCTTTTCACACCAAACATATCTGACACAGCTGTACTGAAGCACTACAAATCTATGAAGAGACAACTTAAAAAGTTATATCCTCACAACAGTATTTCATTGATTTAATTTGCGGATTGCCAGGAAGTTGAGTCATGACTGATCAGCTCTTGTTGCTCATTGGCTGTATCATTTGTATTGCAGGAAGTTTCCTCCCTCTGAGGCAGGGGGTGGCTGCATATAAAATGGCCTGCAGGTCACTGCTCCATAGGTCAGAGCCTTGTTTATTATGTTGCCATGGCTACGCTCAGTCCAAACCCAATCCTCCAATTGGCATGTTCAGACCATTGTATAGGCCTAATACTGTATGCACAAACTGCTCTAGCCTCACTCTACATTTAATTTGGCACCGCATCTTTAGTTTGCAAATTTGTCTGTTAAGAGGAAAGTGTGACTGACCAGATTTAGCTGTTTTTTGTTTCTGGCAATGTGTATGTAACAATTTTAGAAGCTAGCTTTAGTTTTTTGTAAACAAAGCATGTCAGTTGTAGTAGGAATTACACATTCCAATGGGGGAAACATGGGGCCTATTTGTACCATTCTCAACTTTAACTTCATAAAATTTTACCAACACCAGAGAGCTCTGGCATGCACAGTGAGGGAATGTAGCCACACACAAAACATCCTCAAATGAATTTAGAGTTGGGAAGAAGGACATTTCTAGATAAATCATGGCCAAATGAAGCTGTTTGAATGGGACTGCTAGCCTGCCCTGTATTGACATCTGTACTAACAATGCCATCTTACACACTCCAGATGCCACCTCCTCCACTTCCAGCCCTTCTCCATCCTCCTCTCAAGACATGGGAGACCCCTGCACCACTGGCCCCAGACCCAGCACAGCCCCCTCTACCTCAGCAATGGAACAGCCCCAGCCCCCCCTCCTCCTCCACCATCCCAGCAGTGCCCCTAGAGAGGGTTCCGGAGACCCAGGGGGATCAGAGATGCAGGGGGTAGAGGGAGCTCTGTCTACCCTTGGAAGTGGAGGCTGCAGTGGGACCAGCTCTGGAACAGGAGGAGGAGAGCCAGGAGAAGGGGGGGTGGGAGCCCAGCAGCAGCAGCCCCAGAACACCCCCTCTAAGCGGAGGCCAGTGCTGAGCATCTCCCCCCCTCCAGAGGACCTATTTGATGACAGCAATATGTCCTGCCAGGAGGATCCAGCCCCGGCTGGGCCAGCAGGGCCAGACTCAGAACACAGCAGCAGCATCTGGGCTGACGACTCAGCCTCCAACTTCAGCCTGATCAGCTCCAGCTCCTACAACGACAACACAGAGGTCCCCCGCAAATCCCGTAAACGCACCCCCCGCCAGCGGCCCGGGCCCAAGCCTGCACCCCCAGAGGACAGCATGGACGTGTTTGATGCAGACAGTGCCAAGGCCCCACACTTTGTCCTGTCTCAGCTGGGCCCAGACAAGGCCAAGCCCAGGTAGGTTGAATAGAATGCTAGTCCCAATACAACGGCAGAAGTCTTACCAGACTTGATACATATCAGTCAAGCATGGTTTATTAAAAATAGATACTTACAAACAAAAATAAGAACCATGTTTCAGTTTAATACAATACACAAGAAAACAAGGTGTGTGTGTATGTATGTGTGTGTGTGTGTATGTATATATATATATATCTATATATATCTATATCTATATATATCTATATATATATCTATATATATCTATATATATATCTATATATATATATATATATATATATATATATATATATATATATATCTCAGCAAAAAAGAAATGTTCCTTTTTCAGTACCCTGTCTTTCAAGGTAATTCATAAAAATCCAAATAACTTCACAGCTCTTCATTGTAAAGGGTTTAAACACTGTTTCCCATGCTTGTTCAATGAACCATAAATAATTAATGAACATGCACCTGTGGAACGGTCGTTAAGATACTAACAGCTTACAGAAGGTAGGCAATTATGGTCACAGTTCTGAAAACTTAGGACACTAAAGAGGCCTTTCTACTGACTGAAAAACACCACATGCATCTGTGTGAATGTGCCTTAGGCATGCTGCAAGGAGGCATGAGGACTGCAGATGTGGCCAGGGCAATAAATTGCAATGTCCGTACTGTGAGACGCCTAAGACAGCGCTACAGGGAGACAGGACAGACAGCTGATCGTCCACGTAGTGACAGACCACGTAACAACACCTGCACAGGATCGGTACAGCCGAACATCACACCTGCAGGACAGGTACAGGATGGCAACAACAACTGCCCGAGTTACACCAGGAATGCACAATCCCTCCATCAGTGCTCAGAGTGCCCGCTTTAGGATGAGAGAGCATGGACTGAGGACTTGTAGGCCTGTTGTAAGGCAGGTCCTCACCAGACATCACTGGCAACAACGTTGCCTATGGGCACAAACCCACCGTCGCTGGATCAGACAGGACTGGCAAAAAGTGCTCTTCACTGACGAGTCGCGGTTTTGTCTCACCATGGGTGATGGTCGGATTTGCGTTTATCGTCGAAGGAATGAGCATTTGACCGAGGCCTGTACTCTGGGGCGGGATCGATTTGGAGGTGGTCCGTCATGGTCTGGGGCGGTGTGTCACCGCATCATTGGACTGTGCCTGCATTGACAACAAGCTATCTCAACGCTGTGTGTTACAGGGAAGACATCCTCCCTCATGTGGTACCCTTCCTGCAGGCTCATCCTGACATGACCCTCTAGCACGGCCAGGCACGACTCCAACACCATTAAATTTGCAGATGACACAACAGTGGTAGGCCTGATCACCGACAACAACGAGACATCAACAGGGCTGCAGTGTAGCAGGTTGAGAGCTTCAAGTTCCTTGGTGTCCACATCACCAACAAACTAACATGGTCCAAGCACACCATGACAGTCATGAACAGTGCACGACAAAACCTATTCCCCCTCAGGAGACTGAAAAGATTTGGCATGGGTCCTCAGATCCTCAAAAGGTTTTACAGCTGCACCATCGAGAGTATTCTGACTGGTTGCATCACTGCCTGGTATGGCAACTGCTCAGCCTCTGACCGTAAGGCACTACAGAGGGTAGTGTGAATGGCCCAGTACATCACTGGGGCCAAGCTTCCTGCCATCCAGGACCTCTATACCAGGTGGTGTCAGAGGAAGGCCCTGAAAATTGTCAAAGACTCCAGCCACCCTAGTCATAGACTGTTCTCTGCTTCCACACGGCAAGCAGTATCGGAGCGCCAAGCCTTGGTCCAAGAGGCTTCTAAACAGTGTCTACCCCCAAGCAATAAGACACCTGAACATCTAGTCAAATGGCTACCCAGACTATTCACATTGTCCCTCCCCTCTGCACACCACTGCCACTCGGTTGTCATCTATGCATAGTCACTTGAATTAACTCTACCTACATGTACATACTACCTCAACTAATGGACAGTGCAGTTTTTGCTACTGCATTGTCGGTTAGGGGCTCGTAAGTAAGCATTTCACTGTAAGGTCTACACCTATTGTATTCGGCGCATGTGAAAATTTGATTTGACAATGCCACCAGCCATACTGCTCGTTCTGTGTGTGATTTCCTGCTAGACAGGAATGTTCTGCCATTGTCAGCAAAGAGCCCGGATCTCAATCCCATTGTGCACTTCTGAGACCTGTTGGATCGAAGGGTGAGGGCTAGGGCCATTCTGTCCGGGAACTTGCAGGTGCCTTGGTGGTGGAGTGGGGTAACATCTCACAGCAAGAACTGGCAAATCTGGTGCAGTCCATGAGGAGGAGATGCACTGCAGTACTTAGTATCTGGAGTGGCCACCAGCTGCATTGACTGTTACTTTTGATTTTGACCCCGCCTTTGTTCAGGGACACATTATTCAATTTCTGTTAGTCACATGTCTGTGGAACTTGTTCAGTTTGTCTGTTATATATTATGTTCATACAAATATTTACACATGTTAAGTTTGCTGAAAAGAAACGCAGTTGACAGTGAGAGGACGTTTCTTTTTTTGCTGAGTTTATTTAGATATATAGTACCAGTCAAAGTTTGAATACACTTACTCATTCCATGGTTTTTCTTTATTTTTACTATTTTGTACATTGGAGAATAATAGACATCAAAACTATGAAAATACATTTGGAATCATGTAGTACCCAAAAAAAGTGTTAAACAAAGCTGTCATCAAGGCAAAGTAGCCACCCTTTGCCTTGATGACAGCTTTGCACAGTCTTAGCATTTTCTCAACCAGCTTCACCTGGAATGCTTTTCCAACAGTCTTGAAGGAGTTCCCACATGTGCTGAGCAATTGTTGACTGCTTTTCCTTCACTCTGCGGTCCAACTCATCTCAATTGGGTTGAGGTCGGGTGATTGCGGAGGCCAGGTCATCTGATGCAGCGCTCCATCACCCTCCTTGGTCAAATAGCCCTTACCTAGCCTGGAGGTGTGTTCCAGTCTTGGAATTGTATCAACTCGCTACCCAAAGCTTTTACTTGTGACATTGTTAAATGCACTAAAGAGGAACAATGGGTACATATTGAAGATGCGCATGCTCATCCCCAGAGTATTCTTCATGTGTCTGTTTTCAAAGGATAAGCTAAGAGCATTAACAACTTCATAGTTAAGAACACTAACAATATGGAAGAACATTTTAACTTATTCTACAAGAACCATTATCACTCGCAACCTTATGGAACAATCCTTGGATAGCTTTTCAGAATTCCCCAATTAAATTGGTCCACATGGAAAACTAAAGCCATATAAAACCGGAAATGACATGGACATTTATTTCCATGACAGAATTAAAGTGTAAAGGCCTCCCGGGTGGCGCAGTGGTCTAAGGCACTGCATCACCGTGCTAGCTGCGCCACTAGAGATCCTGGTTCGAGTCCAGGTGCGACAGGGAGACCCATGGGGCGGCGCACAATTGGCCCAGTGTCGTCCGGGTTGGGGGAGGGGTTGGCCGTCAGGGATGTTCTTGTCCCATCGCGCTCTAGCGACTCCTGTGGCTGGCCGGGCACAATGCACGCTGACACGGTCGCCAGTTGTACGGGGTTTCCTCCGACACATTGGTGCGACTGGCTTCCAGGTTTTGCGGGCGTTGTGTCAAGAAGCAGTGCAGCTCGGCTGGGTTGTGTTTCGGAGGACAGACGGCTCTCGACCTTCGCCTCTCCCGAGTCAGTACGGTAGTTTCAGCAATGGGACAAGTCTGTAACTACCAATTGGATACCACGAAATTGGAGAGAGAAAAGAGGTAAAATAAAAAATATTTTGGACTGAACAAAAATATAAATGCAACCAACATGTAAAGTGTTGGTCCCGTGAGAAAAAAAGAAAGCTGATCACAGAAATGTTCCATTCGCACAAAAAGCGTGTTTCTCAAAAATGTTTTGTTTACACCCCTGTTAGTGAGCATTTTTCCTTTGCCAAGATAATCCATCCACCTGACAGTGTCAAGAAGCTGATTAAACAGCATGATCATTACACAGACTCACCTTGTGCTGGGGAGAATAAAAGGCCACTCTAAAATGTTATGTTTTGTCACAACACAATGACACAGATGTCTCAAGTTTTGAGGGAGCGTGCAATTGGTATGCTAACTGCAGGAATGTCCACCAGAGCTGTTGCCAGATAATTTTATGTTAATTTCTCTACCATAAGTGGACTCCAACATCATTTTAGAGAATGTGGCAGTGTCTCCAACCAGCCTCACAACCGCAGACCATATGTAACCACACCAGCCCAGGACCTCCACATCCGACTTCTTCACCTGCGGGATCGTCTGAGACCAGCCACCCGGAGAGCTGATGTAACTGTGGGTTTGCACAAACTGTCAGAGACCGTCTCAGGGAAGCTCATCTGTGTGCTCGTCGTCCTCACCAGGTTCTTGACCTGATTACAGTTCAGCGTCGTAACCGACTTCAGTGGGCAAATGCTCACCTTCGGTGGCTACTGGCACGCTGGAGAAGTGTGCTCTTCACAGATAAATCACGGTTTCAACTGTACTGGGCAGATGGCAGACAGTGTATGGTGTCGTGTGGGTGAGCCCCGTGATGGGGTTATGGTTTGGGCAGGCATAAGCTACGGACAACTAAAACAATTGCATTTTATTAATGGCAATTTGAATGCAAAGAGATACCTCCACCATGTTTCAGCATGATAATGCACGGCTCCATTAGAAGAGTGGGATAACATTCCAAAGGCCACAATCAACAGCCTGATCAACTCTATGCGAAGGAGATGTCGCGCATCATGAGACAAATGGTGGTCACACCAGATACAAACATGTTTTCGGATCCATGCCCCTACTTGTGTTTTTTCTAAGGTATCTGTGACCAACAGATCTATGTTCCCAGTCATGTGAAATCCATAGATAAGGGATTAATGAATTTATTTGTGTTGTGTGTTCTCCAGTTCTCTGGAGGCTGGGTGTCTGCTGAAGGGATGTCTTCTGTCAGGTCAGTACCCCCAGAAGAGTGAGGGCAAGGAACTGAAGATCCTGTTGCAGCCAGAGACCCAGCACCGGGCACGATACCTGACCGAGGGCAGCCGCGGCTCTGTCAAAGACCGCACCCAACAGGGCTTTCCCACGGTCAAGGTGAGGCGCTTTCTTTTTCCAACCATTTTAAATGAACTATATTAGTCATTAGGTTGATTTGTGTGTTAAGCTGTGTTGCACTCTCAACTCACCATCTTCTCTCTCCAGTTAGAGGGTGTTAGTGAGCCGGTGGTGCTGCAGGTGTTTGTGGCCAGTGACACAGGCAGAGTGAAGCCTCATGGGTTCTACCAGGCCTGCAGGGTGACGGGCCGCAATACCAAAGCCTGCAAGGAAGTGGACATCGAGGGAACCACTGTCATAGAGGTCCCTCTGGAGCCCAGCAACGCCATGTCACTAGCGTAAGGGACTCATTAATTGAGTTAATGAAAATATCAGTGTGTTACTGTCTTTTTGTTTCACCATCTGATCATTTTGTAACATTGAATCTTGACAGGGTTGACTGTGTGGGGATCCTGAAGCTGCGTAACGCGGACGTGGAGGCTCGTATTGGGGTTGCCGGGTCCAAGAAAAAGAGCACCCGGGCCAGGCTGGCCTTTAGAGTCAACATCCCCCATGCTGATGGGTCTGTCCTTACCCTGCAGACCACCTCCTCACCCATCCTCTGCAGTGAGTCAACTACCACTGTATTCATACAAACACAAATAACTATTGGGGATCCAGAGTATAAAGTACATTTGGATGTATATGTGTTTGTTTGATGTTCATTCAATGCAGTGTGTTCATGTCGCGCTGGAACAAAAGCTGGCACACCACGTAGCTCCAATAGTAGGGTTTTGTGGACCGCACTTATTCTGTGGCGAAATCCTGCACGGAGCCTTCACCGTGCGCTGCCACTTTAAGAGCGCATGAGCAGTAAGGAAGGAGGGGATAAAAGAGAGCTCGTTCAGCTCTTTTGGGAGGAGCTCTTGGGTGGCGCGACAGTTTGATTGTGTGTGCGATGCTGCAGAAGTTTTTGTTTGTTTTCAGCGTATGTAGTTATAAAGTATTTAAATCAGTCCTCGGTGTGATCGCTCTACGACGTGGTTGTTTTCGTTTGGGATCGCGACGGTTATGGATCGCAATGGATTAGTAGCAATATTGTTGCGAAGCTTTAACCTACAACCCAACACACCATCGGACAGTCAGACCGTACACCTGCACCCTAAAGACCACAGCTAAGATCTCTCTTGTTCTCTTTCTCTTCCCGCTATGTTCCAGTGCTTTACTCTGCAACAGACTCTATTTTCCTAATGCATTGAAGTTCATTGGAGCTGGACTATTATTGCCCTGCCAGAACTAATTAGGTGGACATTTTGGTTAAAAGGGAGATTGCTTTAAAGTGTGTATTATTATTTGAACTGTGTTGAGGTGGGGTGTACTAAGGACATGTGGCTGAGAAGATTGTGGACATCCCCCACATTCATACCCTCTGCACTCCTCCACTGGAAGAGAATACAAATGATTGCAAATCCTCTGTTGATGACTTGGTTCTTTATTGTATGAAGTTGCTGTTTAATTGCTCTGCCATTATTATTATATGAGGTATGCTTGGTGGGGTTACCAAGAGTTGTGGAAGGACTGTGATGTGATGTGGGTTCTATAGGGTGTGTATTCTCTTTTCTCTCCGCTGGCTATCTGGTAAACAGGCTACACTCTAGGCAGTCTCTTCTGCTGATGTGTGTGGGTCTGGTAGTGGTACTCTCTCTGTTCTACTATTTTCCTTTCGGCATGGTTAATAACTGCCTGGCGCCCGAACAAAATCTTCTTTACCTCTCTCTAATTAATACCGCTACAATTCATACTCTGCTGTGTGTGTCCTTCCCCAGCCCAGCCAGCAGGGGTGCCAGAGATCCTGAAGAAGAGTCTCCACAGCTGTTCAGTGAGAGGAGGCGAGGAGCTCTTCATCATAGGGAAGAACTTCCTCAAAGGAACCAAGGTCATCTTCCAGGAGAACCCAGCAGGTACCAGCACTAACCTGCCTGTCTTCTTCCTTTCTTTCCTGTCCTCTTTTCCCTTTCCTCATATCCCTTTCTACCTCTGTTTGTGGTGTCTGTGATGTCTCATCATTGAGTGGCTTTAAAAAAGATATATATATTGATATTGATAAAACATTGATTTGTTTCCAGATGATAACTCGTGGCAGGCCGAGGCAGAGATCGACATGGAGCTGTTCCATCAGGTAGCCCATTGATATCATTGCATGAGAGATGCATACGGATCATGAGCTGACTTTGTCCTAATCCTAATGATGCTGTTGTGTTTCCTCTAGAATCATGTGATCGTGAAGGTTCCTCCCTACCACAACCTGTCTGTCTCCTCTCCTGTCTCTGTGGGCGTCTACATCATGACCAATGCTGGGAGGTCACATGACGTACAGCCCTTCACATATACCCCAGACTCAGGTGTGCTCTGCTAAGAAAGGAGTGATGAAGGGTTCACTAAGGCTCCCTCTATAGTATACAAGGTGTGTGTTTCTCTCACTTGGTCAACTTGCTTTTTTGTTTTGTCCCACACCAGAGCACTCCCTGGACATGTCTGTGAAGACAGAGGGGTCATCTCTGGCTAAGGCCTGCAGCTTCCAGGACCAGATCAAGTCTCTGGCCTCTGACCCTGCCCAGTCTGCTGGTGAACTGGTCAAACGACAGGAGGTCACCCCTATGGAGGTCTCCAGCAATACCCCATCCACAGCACTCTTCAAGGTAGGAGAAATATACCGGCCATGTTTATCCCAGGATCCTTGTATGTACATTTATATCAGATGGTTTGGCTGGGACGTCACTCTTTAGTTGTATCAATAAAAGAAGACATCGGGATCCAGAGTCATTGGGCAAATTGTAGGGAAGTGTGTAGATTCTAGAAAATATTGAATTCCTCTCTTTTTGTCTCCTTCCTTTAGCCATCGTCTGACACCCTCGTCTCGGTCCAGCAAACCCTGGAGCTGAGCTCCAGCACCCCGCCTAGCACTGAGTCCTTCCCCAGCCCCATGCCTCTCCAGCCTGGGGAGGTTGACTTCCCCCAGTCCCCGGTCTTCCCCTCCCTGGAGCCCCTCTGCACCATCCAGAAGCAGGACCTCGCCCCCACCACCTCCTTCCCTGTCTCCAGCGACAACACCACCCTCCCCCCTGTCCCCCCAGAGGTACCCCAGCAGTTCCTCCGGGACCCCCAGGAGAGCCTGCCTCAAGATTCCTCCAACCCCAGCAGTGAGGTGGTGGTAGTGGGCATGTCCCAGATGGCACCCCACTCCCAGCCCCAGCTCCCCCTTTTCCCCCAGGACGGGGTGGCCCAGCTGGAGAGGGCAGTAAGGGAGCTCCAGGCAGGGGGAAGCGACCTGGTACAACAGGTTATGGAGGCAGCAGTGGCTCAACAGCAGCTCAACTCAGTGTTGTACAGCCCCACACCCTCCACTGACTCACTGCAGCAACACGTACAGGACACCATGAACAGCCTGAGACTGGGGGGAGCTGAGGGCTCTCTGACCACACAACACCTACAGATACAACAGCAACAACAGCAGATCCTTGGCAACATGCATCAACAGCAGCAGCAGTTACATCAACAGCAAGTCCTTGGCAACATACAGCTACAACAGCAATTATTATTACAGCCACAGGATCAACAACTGCAGCAACAGATACTGGGTAACCTACAACAACATCAACAGTTTCAGCAGCAGCAGGTACTTGGAAACATACAGCTACATGATCATCAACAACTTCAGCAGCAGCAACAAGTACTGGACAACCTACAACAACAAAACCAAGCACTAGGCAACATGCAACAGCACCAGCTACATCAACAACAGTTACAACAGCAGCTCCAGACTGAGCTCCTCCAGCCCCAGATCCACTCAGCTCAGCCCCAGCAGCAGCCTGTGTCTCTCCTCCAGAAGACTGGGGAGCTGCTCACCATCCAGACCTCCAGCTTCCCCCAGGAGCCCCACTCCCACTCCTCTCCTCCCCAGCAGCTCTTCCAGTCCCCCAGGCCTCTGTCAGAGACCTCCAGCCCCCAGCACCAGGCTGCCCTGCTGCAGAACACTCTGACCGTGCTGACCAGTGGTAGCCTCAGTCAGGAGCAGCAGGCCACAGGGTCCACACTGTTCCTTTCTCCCAACACTCTCTCTAACCAGGGTAGTCAACAGCAGCTAGCGTTCCTGTCCTCCATGGAGACATCAGCCTGTGAGCCCCAGACGATGTCAATGTTCCAGGCCCAGCAGCAGCAGAGCACCCCCATGGACCATCAGCAGTCCCTTCAGCAGACACAACTACAGCAAACCCAGCAGCTTCCCATGGCTCAGCAGAGCTCCTTGTTCCAGACTAGCACTCTGCCCCCCAGCCAGCACCCTCAGCCCCAGCCCACCGGCCTCCTCCTCTGCACCGCCTCCCTCAAACCCCAGGCTCTGCCCCCAGCCCTCCTCTTTAGTACCCAGGCCCATGGCTCCTCCAACAGCACCCCTTGCCCCCAGGACAGCCCTGCTTCCCTCTTGTTCTCCCAGCCCACCATGGTGGGGGTCAGGGTTGAGGTGGCCCAGACAGACCCAGTAGAGCCCATGTTATTCCAGGACCAGAGCTCCTCTGTAGGGGGGACCCCTGCCCCCAGAAATACCCCTCCGCAGGGTCTGTTCCAGGGGCAGCAACCTATGCAGGTGGGCTCCAGCTCAGTTAGTGGCCCTCCCAGCCAGCAGGTGGAGCTGTTCCTGCCACAGGGTTCTCTTTCTGGTCTGCAGGGCAGCATGGCCACACAGGAACTAGGAAACCAGGCTGCAGCAGGGGAAACTATCTTTGTAATGCAGAGTGGGCTGGGGGTTGTGGGACTACAAAGTACCACATCCTCCCCTGGTAAGAGACCTCCAGAGCAGCTGTTCCAGATGGGAGTGAACGGGAACGTTGGCCAGCCAGGAGGACAACCCAATCTGTTTGTGTTTGGCCTCCAGAACGGTGAGACTGCTTCACCTGTCAGGATCAGTACTCCGCATGGACGATAGTAGAATAATATTTACTTACTTGATATATAATACTCCATTGATACATTTTAAGAGTCTTTGTGTGACATCCTTCTCTTTCTCCTCAGATTCCTCCCAGCTGATGACGTCCTCTGGTTCTACAATGTCTGCTCAGAGCCAGCCCCAGAACCACAACACTTTGCAGGCCAGCCACATCCAGCCTCTCATGGACCCAAACATGGCCCAGACCACCACACCCATGCAGACTAATCTTCAGACACCCATGCAGACTGGTCTACAAAACGCCATGAGTAGCTTAGAAAATGCCTTGCAGGCCAACCTACAGACCCCAATGCAGACCAACATACAGACTGCAATGCAGACCAATATACAGACTACCATAGAAACAACCCCCATGCAGACCAACCTCCAGACCCCCATGAGCACCTCCCAGAACATGGAGAAGATAGAGGACCTACTGGAGAGCCTACAGGAGCAGTGATCTTTACTAGGACCACCGATACACTGATGGGGGTTCTAGTGACTTCTGCCCACTCTTTGAACCCCAGACTGGGCCAGGTTGTGTCTGCTGCTTACAATACAACCCCTCCAAGCAACACAGATATGGAGAATGGGGGTAGAGATGTCTGGCCATGCTATGAACCCCCTAAGAACATGAAGTAATGAAGACATTTTAAAGATTTGATCAGATGTGCTCGTGTACCCCCAGGTGATATTTCGATGAGTGTCTGTACAGAGAGATGGCCGGGCAGACGCCGTTATGATGAGTTGGTTGAGTGACTACTCCTCTTGCTGGATCAGAGGACAGTAACTCCTGTATCCATCAGTCTCACACATGCAGTGGTTCTTCTATTTTATACTATGTTGTTGATGGCCTAACGGGTGGGGGAGAAGGAGCAGGAGAGGGATACAGAAAGCTGGAGCAAAAGAGCAAGACAGATGGTGCATAGATTGTGAGATTTAAAAGCAAGAGAGTGAAAGAGAAGGGCAGCCAGATGAAGGCATCTTGCTGTATTCTTGTGAGTGTACAGCTTCAGTCAGATCATACAGCAGTCAGTGTATCTGTCCAACATATCTCTTCTTTTGGCACTTCCCATAGTCTGCATTTAGTTGCGTATTAGTACACACAGGCTTTCTCCATTGTAATGCTTAGTTTGCGTATGTTCTGCAACTTGTGATTGTGGGGGGATTTTAGAATTGGATTTGGAAGCATTTCCAGTATATTGTGAATGGAAGGATGCTTTCTACTGGGGAAAGTGAAGCGTTGTGTGGTGTTATAAACATTAAGCACTTTATAAACTGTCTTGTGTGACCAGCCAATCCTTCTATCCATCCAGAGGCTCTGGGGTTAGAGCACATGTACTTGTCAACTTCCATTTAAATAATCATTTGTAATGCTTTTTGTCAAGGTATACATTTTAACACATTGCCCATGCATTTATACATTTTCACCATATTTTTGGGGTAATAATTTAGATTTTTCTAAAGATGTTTTTGTCTTAGTGTTGAATTCATCTGAAGCCTATTTATATCAAGTGATCCAGTCAGTGTTGGTCTGTCAATTCAGTGGGATTTCCCATAGTGAGTATACAGTCTTCCTTTTGATGTCTGTGTGTAACTAGCTCCTGTTCGTAGGCTTGCATATCTCTGCCCACACCCCCACAAAACATTTATCATTTAAGTCGATACATTGTGTGTACACATACATGAGTGGGTGTGTCATTTTTCTAAAGGATTTACAGCATATTGCTATCTGTAGCCTACAATTTACTGTGTACTGTAACAATCTGTGTAATTTAACAGACTGTGTTTTACCTTGTGTGTGGTTGTAGTTTTTAGTTGGTTTCTGGTTCATGTACTGACAGATGTTGAACTAGTACTCCCAGTGTTCAGGGCAGAGCTGTGCGAAATAGACACGCAGTACCTCTCCCATGCAACGTCACTAGGGACTGACAGCAACACAAAGGCTGTTACAATATCCGCACTAGCATACCATTTCCGATGGACTTCCACAGCCAAAGTAGTCTATTCGTATGCTATGCCTGTATGGGCATTGGAACATGCGCATCAAATCTCTTACTGGCAACTCAGTTCTGATCTTTTTCCACTAATTGGTCTTTTGACATCAGATCTTTTTCAGTGATCTGTTTGGTCAAAAGACCAATTAGTGAAAAAAATATAAATTGGGCTGCCTATCTAAACACAGCCATGGCGAGAGCCATTCTCATGTTATCTATGGTGCTATGTGCAGATGTGATGGACACTTCTAATGCGATGTTTATACTAATATTTTATACTCGTATCAACAGAACTGATATTTATGTTGTGGTTCAGTCTTGTGTTTCTATAGTGATGGCTGTGAGCAGGCAGCGTGAGGGGTGTGTATCTGGACAAAACATCTTGTTTACTCATTCCTACTTTTTATTTTTTTACTCATTTTAAATCATGCAGCTTTCATGGATATTAACATTGTGTTTTTGTACAAATATTTTAAATTACATTTGTAAGGTACTCTCCCAACAGTTTTGCCTCTTCTGTCATTTCCATGCAAATGAATATGCATTTGAACCCATGTTGCTCTACCCTGCTTTAGATGAAAGGTGATACTGTTATTCCATATCCAATAAGCAGTAGTCTGTTTGACATATTGACAGAAACAGATGGAATGAGAACTTTTCAGTTGTTGCTCAGATCCCTATATGCTCATGTAGGCATTTGACATTTTTCATATACTTTCTCAGGACAGAATGATAAAATGTCTACTCCGTTTAGAAATGTTCTTACCCATGAGTCAGATTACATGATTTTCTGATGTATGCAGTACAGTATATAATTGTTAAAACATTGGACGAACTCCAGTGTACAGTTAGGTGTGTGTATACTACCAGATGTCTTCATGTAGAACACGGGCCAACAGTAGTAAACTCATTCTAAACTAACCATAAGATTTGAAATGGACAATGTTCCAGCATAGAAATTAGTTATTTATTCCCACAGATAATGTATACTATTTTGAACACAATTGGTTTCACCTATCCAACATGTCAGTTTGCCCTAAACACAATAGATGATCACATCTCTAAATACTGATGTTCAAGCCTCCATTCTATTTCAATAGGGGATTTTCAAGAGCACATAATATTGTGGCATAGTAATGCCATACAAATAGATGAAGCCAACCTCCGAGTATCTCCCCTCTGTGTGATGAATGTAGCTTTACCTCAGTGGTAAATCTGTTAGTACCGGACCAATGCTACTCTTTTTAGAGAAAATATTTGAGGTATCCTAATATTGACCCTTTGGTACATTGGACGTGTGGAAATACATTATTTTGTGGTTCTAATGTCTGGTTTCATGTTCCAAGACATACTGTCGCACTCACTTCAATGTATCTATTGCTTAACTGTTTGAATTCATCACATTCATCTGAAAATACTAGCTAAAAATGTTCACTTTGAAGTGGAAAAATAGCACACACATGGTCTCCATCCACAAATCAGTTGTCATTATCTCATGTGAATATGAATATCCATGTTGAAATGTGAGATAGGGGTAATCAGTTGTGAAGTTCTGTGTGCCTTGAAAAACCATCAGTGTAGTATGTTTACCATATTCCCTTTGTGTTGTGAGTCAAGACTGCACATCTCCCTTGTCTAATGTTCTATCTCTAGATGAACTCTGACTTGTCATTCTTCAGTCTAGTGTCAGTGATCTGCTTTTAGTTCCATGACCACCTTAACCAATGCAGTGTGATTTAATGTCATCCATCCCTGGTTGCAATACTACAAATGTGATCACCTTCACTCTTGAACTGCTGTGCAGCTGAACATGTAAACTGTATACATGTTTGTTTCTATCCTAATTTCAGGACTGTTGAGATTCATAGTTGTGAGATGGAAAAGGAAGGTGATTGTTCTGATTAGATGTTGCAGAAAGCTCTTGTTGGTGTGTGCTTGTCAGTATTACTGTTGCTGTGAAGAGCTTGACATGAGATCAAATGGAGAAGTGTTGACTGCTATTGTGTTTATCAGTTTGAGTTTCACCTCTTTTTCACCTATCAACTGCTTGTAGAGCTTTAGTATCTATTCAGGCAATGCGTCAGAAGTTACCCTCTGTTTTGTCATACATATGAAATGTATTTTTGTGATTTATATTTCTCATTCTGCTGCTACATGATGAGTAAATAAAGATTAAGGTATTTGCTTCAACTGTTTTCTTCTGGGTCAATGGTGGCTGGATATTAAAATGTATTCAATTTAGTGATCTTAGTTGAACTTGATGTATTTAATTTTAAAAAATCAAATACAAGATGTAGGGACATAAGTAGGCCTAATAGTTCTACATTTTAACAAAGTATCTGCACAAGTATCCTAAACATTTCACATGTTTTACAATGGATACATCAGAAATGTATATTTGAACTAGAGGGGAATTTCAGTCATGTCATTTCCATCGATTTCAACAGGTTCATTTGATCACTGCTGAGGCTCCTGGGTCGATGTAGCGAAGGGGTTCTTCCAAGCCAGTCACTGCAGAGAAACAGAAATGGTCTTTGACATGCCTTTTCTACTAGGCTAGTTATTGATTAATACATTTTTGGGGGTTGAGTGATTTGAAAATGATTTAACTGCAAAAAAGTCGACCCTTTTCCAACATACTGAGCCAATTGACACTTAAATATTGTATTTCATAATTTTGTTGGAGGAAAATGTCATGTTGAGGGTTCTTGAATCCTTATATCTTAAAATGGAATATTTTATACATTAAGGATTGTATGTATTTGTAAACAGCTGGTTAGCGTCCACCCTGAGATCGGAGGCTTGGCACTCGGCATTAAGGAGATAAATTGGGGGTAAGGCCCTGCAATAGACTAGCGCCCTGTCCGGGGGGTGTACTTGTACATCAAACTGCCTCACACTACAGCAATGGGAGATGGCTTCTGCGAGCTGGAGCCCAAGTATGTTATATTGTAACCCCAAAAATGAATGGATTTTTTGTTGTGGTTGATTAATTCATTACATCAGTTTGGGCAGTGTTCATTGTGGATCCTTCAGTACAGCTGAGAACAATGACTCCTGAGTCTCCTGGATCATTCCCATTCAGATCCAGCAGCCACATGCGTGAGGGGGTTGATTTCACAGCTGAAGCCAGAGAAGCAAAGCCTTCCTCTGATTGCACAGAGAAAGAGAGAAGCACCTCACTATCACAACTCTATGCAGTTGGAGATTTGTTTAGCATGGGTGGAGAATAGTCAGAGTATGCAGAAAATATGATGCATATTATTACGCATTGCTTATGTCAAAACACCAGGTTGTTTTACATTCGTAGAGATGTGCAGAACCATCTAATTTAGAACACAAAGCATGACTGATTGTGACTAATGTTCATAACCAAACTGTTGATAACAGGCTGATGCATACATAACAGCCTGATATGGCCCTTACAAAAAAGATTGTAGTTTTGAAACTGCAGTAAAAGTGCAGTAACAGTGCAGTTACACTGCACAGCTACTGCAGTAAAAAAATAACGTATTTTGGATGCAGTATTTGCAGCATACTGCAGTTATACTGCAATCTTTTTTCGTAAGGGCGGCTGTGTGTGAAACACCATTAAGTAGATTCATGTTTAGTTGCGACAGTACATTTCTAGAGATACAACTTACTACTGTAAGTATCTTATTTAAAACTCACAAGGCATGATATTCAGTGACTCAGATAATGTATGTATTATCTTTAGTGAGGTAATGAATGTAGATTAGTGATTCATCTGCTGTACAAAAGATACTGCATGACTCACAACATGATCAGACTATGTTCATATTGATAACAAGCTGATGTATACAGAAAAGCTTGATATAGTTATACAGTTGTATTTCTGTGAAAGTTCAACAGTTGGCAATAGCACTTCAATAAACAGATGAACATTATTGATGTTTAGTTGATAATATTCACTTCAGTATCTCCAGCTGACAGAGTGGATGCTTCAGTACAGCAGAGAGCAGCTTCACTCCTGAGACTCCTGGGTTATTGCAGCTGAGGTCCAGCTCTCTCAGGTGTGAGGGGTTTGACTTCAGAGCTGAAGCCAAAGCAACACAACCTTCCTCCTTAATTCCACAGTTAAACAAGCTGTGTGGAGAGAATTAATGATATATCAACATGGTATGATTACAATGATGTAGTATATCAGAACTTTAGGGTTATTTCAATTCATATGATCTTGGTTACATACATTAATAATGACTATCAACTATGTAATTCTCCTATTCACATGTAATACACTGTGAAGAACAGTATTCAGTTGTAATGCTTAATTCAGTGCACAAGTCAGTCTATAAAAATCACCAACAATAATGTTTGCTGTAGAGAAACTGTATCAAAGGTTTATATCTAGTCATCTTAACAGTCACCTTAATTTCTCCAGTTTGCAGCGAGGATCCTCTAGTACAGCAGAGAGCAGCTTCACTCCTGAGTCTATTGGTATATTCTGGCTGAGGTCCAGCTCTCTCAGGTGGGAGGGGTTTGACCTCAGAGCTGAAGTCAAAGATGTAGATCCTTCCTCTGTAAGACCAGTCTGATAGTCTGCAGATATAAAGAGATGGTATGATATCCATCAGCTTGAGTCATTGTAGAAACACATACATTTCATTAATTAATGTGGGTGTGTGGCATGAGCAGGCAGTGATCAACAATGTATTTTACACTGATAGTAAAATATCAAAACAGGCTTTTACATAAAAAGTATTTTGTGCAAAATATCTTTATTATGTAATGTATGATATCTAGTGAAAAAAATAATTTTGGACAATATTCAAAACGGAAATGTTTACAATTAGTTTCCCTGCTCACTTTAGCGTTGCCAGTTTACAGCGTGGATCATCCAGTAGAGCAGAGAGGGTTGGGATGGTGTTCTTGGGGTTGTACTCATCCTTCTTCCTCCAAACACAGCGAGTGGAGTTTGGACCAAAAAGCTCTATTTTTGTCTCATCAGACCACATGACCTTCTCCCATTCCTCCTCTGGATCATCCAGATGGTCATTGGCAAACTTCAGACGGGCCTGGACATGCGCTGGCTTGAGCAGGGGGACCTTGCGTGCGCTGCAGGATTTTAATCCATGACGGCGTAGTGTGTTACTAATGGTTTTCTTTGAGACTGTGGTCCCAGCTCTCTTCAGGTCATTGACCAGGTCCTGCCGTGTAGTTCTGGGCTGATCCCTCACCTTCCTCATGATCATTGATGCCCCAAGAGGTGAGATCTTGCATGGAGCCCCAGACCGAGGGTGATTCACCGTCATCTTGAACTTCTTCCATTTTCTAATAATTGCGGCAACAGTTGTTGCCTTCTCACCAAGCTGCTTGCCTATTGTCCTGTAGCCCATCCCAGCCTTGTGCAGGTCTACAATTTTATCCCTGATGTCCTTACACAGCTCTCTGGTCTTGGCCATTGTGGAGAGGTTGGAGTCTGTTTGATTGAGTGTGTGGACAGGTGTCTTTTATACAGGTAACGAGTTCAAACAGGTGCAGTTTGAACAATACAGGTAATGAGTGGAGAACAGGAGGGCTTCTTAAAGAAAAACTAACAGCTCTGTGAGAGCCGGAATTCTTACTGGTTGGTAGGTGATCAAATACTTATGTCATGCAATAAAATGCAAATTAATTACTTAAAAATCATACAATGTGATTTTCTGGATTTTTGTTTTAAATTCCATCTCTCACAGTTGAAGTGTACCTATGATAAAAAATTACAGACCTCTACATGCTTTGTAAGTAGGAAAACCTGCAAAATCAGCAGTGTATCAAATACTTGTTCTCCCCACTGTATATATACACACACACACACAAATATATATATATATATATATATATATATATATATATATATATATATATATATATATATAAAACAGAGAAATGACCCCACCTTAATGTCTCCAGTTTACAACTTGGATTCTCTAGGACAGTACATTTACATTTAAGTCATTTAGCAGACGCTCTTATCCAGAGCGACTTACAAATTGTAGAGAGCAGCTTCACTCCTGAGTCTCCTGGGTTATTGTAGCTCAGATCCAGCTCTCTCAGGTGAGAGGGGTTTGATCTCAGAGCTGAGCCCAGAGAAGCACAGCCTTCCTCTGTGACTCCACAGACTGACAGGCTGCAGAGAGAAAATCTCTTCACTCTTTACACTCAATACATTGCCACACTAATTTGATTCCTCCATGGCAAAAGTGTCCAGTGAAAAAAACTCCTAACTTGTTTAAGTCATTCATCCCCACTAGCTTTGCTATCTCATGAAACTGGGAAATGTTGGTAGACAGGATTCATTTGAATGAAGGAGCATGACTGGCTTATGTCTGCTTGCATTACACAGGGACAGTACTTACAGAGCTGTTTTGGATGCCTTAACCACTGGCAGCAGCCTCAGAAGAGCCTCATCTGATCCACTAAATTGCTTCAAGTCAAATACATCCAGCTCCTCTGCTGAATACAGCAACACAAAGGCCAGAGCTGACCAGTGTGCAGGTGAAAGTTTGGCTCCTGAGACATTTCCTGAGCTCAGGTAGCTCTTAATCTCCTGCACTAGGGTTGGGTCATTCATCTCATTTAGACAGTGAAACAGATTGATGCACTTCTCTGAAGAGGCATTCTCTCAGATCTTCTCCTTGATGTAATCAATTGTTTTCTTGTTGACCTCAACTGTTTCCATGTCAATCTTTGAGCGACCTCCTGTCCATTTTAGTAGGCCTCGAAAGACAGTCTGATTTGATGGCAGTGAGAGGCCAAGAAGGAAGCGGAGGAAAAGATCCAGGTGGCCATTCTCACTCTGTAGTGTCTTATCCACTGCATCCTGATACAAGTGAATTGCAGGCATTATTTTGACTCGCCTCTTCAGATTCTTGGGGATGGACTGCTGATTGTTTTTTGTTGTGTTGAAGTCATCGTTGAAAGAGAGAAACCTATAAAAAGCAGCAAGACATTCCTGGATGCTCAGATGCACAAAGCAATAAACCTTCCCTTGATGCAGCCCAAACTCCTCCCTGAAGACCTCAGTGCACACTCCAGAATACACAGATGCCTCTCTGACATCAATGCCACACTCTGTCAGGTCCTCTTCATAGAAGATCAGGTTGCCTGTTTCCAGCTGCTCATATGCCAGTTTTCCCAGTGACAGAATTATCTCTTTATCCCAGTGGGGATCAATGACATTGCCGCCATGATATTTCAGATTCTTCTGTTTCATCTGGAACATTATGAAGTGCATGTACATTTTTGACAGAGTTTTGGGGATTTCTCCCCTCTCTGCCGCAGCCAACAATCTTTGTAGAACAGTGGCTGAAATGCAACAGAACACTGGTATGTGGCACATGATGTGGAGGCTCTTTGATGACTTCAAGTGTGTGATGATTTTGTTGGCCAGGGTCACATCGGTGATTCTTTTCCTGAAGTACTCCTCCTTCTGTGGGTCATTGAACCCTCGTACCTCTGTCACCTGGTCCACATACTCAGGAGGGATCTGATTGGCTGCCGCTGGTCGGGAGGTTATCCAGAAGAGAGCAGACGGAAGCAGATTCCCCTTGATGAGGTTTGTTAGAAGCACGTCCACTGAGGTTGACTCTGTGACATCAAAACAGCTCTCATTGTTCTGGAAGTCTAGAGGGAGTCGCCACTCATCCAAACCGTCCAAGACAAACAAAGCATTGTACTTGTCAGAGATGGACATTCCTGATTCTTTTGTCTCCATGAAAAGATTATTGACGAGGTCCATCAAACTGTGTTTTTCTTCCTTCATCAAATTCAGCTCCCGGAAAGTAAGAGGAAATATGAAGTGGGTGTCCTGATTTGCTGATTTGTTTTTCCAGTGCCAGCGACTCCCTTTGTCAGCACAGATCTGATAGGTTTGTCTTGTCCAGGTAAGTTTTTGAAGATGTCGTTGCATCTCTTGCTCTACTGGTCTCCTGGATGCTGTCTCAATCCATCTCACCGCATGTTCTTGGTTGACTTCTCCACTTCCGCCCTCTGTGATGTAGAGCTCTGTGTAGATCCTATTTTAGATTGTAGGATTCCCCTGCTTAGCAATTCCTTCAACGACACGCTCACACTTTTTTCTCAGGTTGAATTTGAGCTTATGTTGGCACCTATCATGACGCTCGTCTGAATGGAAATGCAAGGATGTTTAAGATATCATTAAATCACATACTATTTGTAAATGATGATTGATATGAAAAACAAATAGGACTGTGATCAACAATTGAGTGTTTGGCAGAGCTCTTACATTTCTCAAGTGTATCAGCAAGTTCCTTCTGGTTCATGTTCCTCAGGATGTGCAGTGTGATATTCAGAGTCTCCGCTCTGGCACTGCTCTCCTGATGTTCAGCATCCACCACTTCCTGATCTTCCTCCTGACTGTCAAAGCTTTCTGGGTAATCTGGAGTCAGAAGCCTCTTCTACCTCTTCAGCTCACTTTTCACAAAACTGATGATATGTTGCTCAAGCAACTGGAATTAAAGGAATAAAGTTAAAACCTTGAATAAGGTGCAATCTGCAATATGTCTAGATGTTCAATGGTAATATCAATTGCAGTATAACTTGAATATGGAGGAGAGGTCTGTTAGCTGACTCTGGGTAGACTGATCATTCTCTGTGGACATAATGTGAGATAGGCGGTGAATAGATGGAGAGAGCTTACACCTAAACAGTCTAAAACAGGGTTCGCCAACAGGTGGGGTTCCCCAATTGATTTGATTTGTTCCAAAGTATTCCCATGCACAATAGGGATATATGTGATCGTATACAAATGTTAGCAAGGTATACACATTTTATATCAGTTTGGGCTTCTTGCTGTCAATTTGCAGTGTACAAATGATTTGTAATGATCTTTTGGCCTCCTGACCATTCGCTCAAGAAAAAAAAAAAAACGTCCTGCGGCTGAATGTGGTTGACGATCCCTGGTCTAAAATGTTTACATTACAAAAATACTAATATATTGAAAGAGTGTAATGAGCTTTTAAACCAAAAAAGTTAATGAGAAAAAGAGAGCCAGATATAAGTTAATATTTTAGTATAGCTAGAACGTTCTAACCTGTCTCCTTCTCTGAAGTTGATTGGTTGTCCCATGGACCCATCACTCTTCAAAGACACACAGCTGGAGGAGAATGTTTGAAAATTTGAATTGGAATCAGTACGTAAAGCAGTTCATTTATCGTTGTCCTACATGTTTGTTATATAATATAGACAAGGGAACTTCACTGCAACCAGGGAAGTTCCCCACTCCAAAAGGATCTTTTGTCAACATAGCTATGGATTTTATAGACATGATAGAGCGAAAAGAAAGAGATACTGCCTGGAGATAATTGATAGGTTTACCAGGTGGGTAAAACCATCCAACTGCATTGCGCGAACAGTTGCAAAATTGCTAGTTAGGAAAATTATACTCAGGTTCGGAATACCTGAGGTTTGTCTGCAGACAATGGGACCCATCTCATAGGAGATGTGGTTACCCAAATGGCCAAAATGATGGGTGTTGACCAGAAGTTTGTGTACATCTATCAACCGCGGAGTAACGAGAGTTACTGAGGGCTAATAAGAACATGAAATGCTCCCTTGTCAAACTATGCCATTCCACAGGAATAACATGGGTAGAGGGATTAGCTCTTGTCCTCATGAAAATGCGCAGCAGCTGAACAAAGGTATTGGGTGTACACCTTATGAAATGTTAACAAGACGACCAATGAACACCCCAGGGGTGAGACCTATAACTGACCGACAGATAGACACAACTGAGATAGTTTCTTTATGTACTCAAGATGGTCACACTAACTTCTGTTGTACGTTTTCTCCACTCACACTAGGAAAGCAGCAGAACCAATCCCAGGTGAAGACCCTGACGAGCTACCCATAAACGTTGGAGAAGGGGTGAAACTCAGGGTCCAAAAGCGAAAATGAAACCAACCATGATAGATGGGTCTGTTCCAGGTAACCATGATAACACCAACAGCCCTACGGGTAGAGGAGAGGTCCGGCTGGCATAATATCTCCCATAGTGGGAGTCATGGAAGAGCAACTGGAGGGAGGGAGAGCAGGGCCCAGAGAACATCTGAAGGAGGAAAAAGGTCAGAGTCAAAGGACAGGAGCAGAGGGCCCAGACCAAAGGCCAGAAGAACCAACAGAGGGTTCAGCTACAGAACCTGAAGAGTCATCAGATGTCGAGGAAACCATCATGCACACACTATGGTTGTGAAACAAGAAAATCGCAACCATGGAAAAACACATGCAGGGTATTTGTTTCTCTCCAAATCTACCCGTTCCCTTTGTGGACGGGGATGTGGAGAATAATAAATGGGTGAAAACAGTGACATACATAGGATTACAGCGGATGGGGAACACATCTGGCACATGGGTAATGATTTTCCAGAAACCCACCTCCACAGCATTTCTGTGGGGAACCCAGGCAGTACCAATTGGAAAGAATGATCTTGGATGTACATTACCCCATTTTATGAAAAGGAACAAAACTAGGGCTTGACAAAGAAAAAGCAATTATACTATTCTGATGTTGGTCAAAGGGGGAAGGAAGCAGCATGGGAAGTTGTAGCAATGGGTAAATGGAGTAATAATTTGACATACTCCATGCAGGTCCTTACTAATTTGATAAAACAGGGTTTTACTCAGTTGTCACTAAATGTGCAGAATTCGAAGGCAGTAGTGACCAGAGACGAAATGGCACATATTGGCTAAAGACAGAGGGGCCTACAGGTCCCTTGGAATAAACGATTAGGATTACTGTGTCATGTTGCTTCCTGACTCCTCTGACAACATGACAGCTATTATTAATGACCTGGCTAAATTAGGAGGTACTCTGGGAAAAGCTGACAACACCATCTTTAACCAAATTGGACACTGGTTTAATGGTGTATTTGGAAACGTGATTGATAAGGTAATAATGTCCAGGTCTGCCATGATTGTTCCGCTCCTGGTAGGACTACTGTGTTTTGCTTTTGACTTATGTATAATAAAGTGCTTGGCTAGAAAGACTGTTGAACATTTGGGGATTATGGGACACATGTATGTTGGGGTGGTCACAAGAAGGGAGCAAACTTACCTAATGTGGTAGAGGGAAGATATGAGAGATACTAGAGCTTGTCATGAATATATGGGTCAACTGAAAGAAGAGTATAGTGATAGTTTCTCCTATGATAAAGGGGATTTTAGTGTGTTAGACTTCAGTAACAGGTGACATGTGTAAACCTTTCCAGGATAGAGGAAGGCATGGGAGCACTTTTTGAATGAATGTGAGTATGCAGTGATAAGGTGTATCTCACTTTACCTCCCGGATGGGGGGGGATGTTGTTATTTGAGTAGAACAGAAATGTACATGTTAAAGAATGCCAGTCACCGATCCTTTCAATGAAACAGGTCAAACCAACTCTGGGGTACTGCAGCGTGCCAAACGATTCATCCCAGACAATCAGGAAGCCTATGGTCATGTCCTACACCCGGGTGAGATTTATGGTATGTCAATCATACCCTCCTGGGGTGTGGCTGTCCTAGGAAAGTGGGTAAACAATTTAACCTATTCTTTATAGGCCCATATGAATATAACAATCCAAGGATTTAGCCAACTCTCATTAGATGTCCAAAATCTGAAAGCAGTCATCAGCCGCCATGAGTTGGCTTTAGATGATCTTTTGGCGAAGGAAGGAGGACACTGTAACATACTAGGTATTATTGATCCTGAAAATTGTGTTATGCTCCTCCCCGACTCCTCTGAGAATATGACTGCAATTATTGATAAGATTGCTGATCTTAGTAAAACTCTCAAAATCTGAAAAATCTGTTTTTGACCAAATTGGTGACTGGTTTAATGCTAAATTTGTAAATGTGATGGGAAAAGTTAGGTTGACTCTGTTTATTCCTATACTAGTGGGAGGTTTGGTGATTTTGGTTACTGTTTATATTTGTAAGAAAATGACTAACTGCTCCTTAACATGCTGGAATGATGGTGTTGGTGGAATCTGATACAAATAGTGCTGAATACTGGTGCTACTGGTGATACTGGTGCATTTCTAATTTCTCTTAACCCCATTGTTTATTTAACTCTGTGGTTCTTCCCAGGACACAAGAGGAATGGGAGTATAGCCAGATTCACCCCCAACAGCATTCCAGGAACCCCAGGAGTTGTTTCACTCTTTAGAAGGCCATCCCTGGGATCAAATGGATCCGGGGGATTTGCCTAATCTATTTGATTTCAGAGGAGAATATTATGATTGAAGCTGTGAGACTAATTAGTCTCAAAGGGGGAAATGTCAGGATTCACCTAGGGGGTCATGATTTGGGGCTGTACAAATGTTTGATGTATTAGAATAATTGATTATGCTTATGTTATATTAATAGAAGGGGAGGGGTTATAAGACCCCTCCATCCTTACATTTATAGGGTCCTAGACTACAGATTAATATATATATTCATTATATAGTTTTAGAATTGTTCCACAATTGTTTGCTCTTTCTCTCTATTATAATGTGTGACTGAGACAGAACTCTGCAGGGGAGTGTGGGAGATAAGAGACTACTCAGACATTCCACAATAAATCTACTTTGGGGAGGGGACATTTATTGTCTAGCTTTTAGATAAACACTGAAACTCTATGTTTGTATAGCTTTGGATGCAGGGTTTTGGTCTCAGGAGTAAAAAGGTAATGACATAGTCAGTGACATCACTAAGGCGGGACTTCGGTTTAATAAAACAACTTGAGACCTTTTGATTGATGCAGAACTTACTCAGAAACATGCATGCTATGTTCCTGTTTGTCAACTTCTGTCTGCAATTGCATTAATAAAGATTTTTGAATGATTTAATTAAAGATACTGTCATAATGCTAATTTCCCCAATGAACCAATGATTGACAAAGAAGGACGTAAGGAACAAACCCTAACAGTAACGACCCCAACACTGAGTAAATCATTGAAAGTAGGGAGAGAAAATGATCAATGTAGTCAAATCGCACTCCACCCCCAGCCCCCAAAAAGAAAAGTAATAAGACACCACTAGATGCTTTACCTTTGTTCTGTAGAGACGGTATCCTCTCTGAAGTTGATTGGCTGTCCCATGGACCCATCACTCTTCATAGAGACACACAGCTGGGCACAGGTGAGTTTGGTCTCTCCTGACAAACCCTGTAAAAATGCACATTGCCATTTTCAAATGATTTGGAATATAACAGCCTATTGTACCAGTCTGTTTGAGTTATCATTACACTCCTTGCGACGCCAAATGTTTGGCATGACATGGAATGTTAGCAAAACAGGTTTTGGATTTCAGGCTACCGTTATACAATATCATAGAAATATTTTATCTAGATCATAAATAAAGAGGGAAGACAAGGGTAAAATGTTGTTTAAGCCACATCAACCAAATCCCTTTAAAAAAGTGAAAGAACAGGAAATACAAAGAAAAAGTGACTACTAGTTAGCACCTTTGAACAGTTGAGAGGGCAGCCTCTCTCACGTTGATTAGGTGTCCCATTGACCCATCACTCTTCATAAATACACAGCCAGGTACAGGAGACCCTGGTCTCTCCTGACGTAGTGGGCTGCTGAACACAATGTGGACTGACATTGAATCCCTAGCCATTTCTTCTTACAATTAATAGTGTAATGTGTTTTTGTAATATTGGTAATTAAGTTAACATTATTTATGGGTATTCCTCCTTCACACAAAAACACATACAGAGGGAAAGAGAGGGGGGAGAACACAATATCTCTCCTTTTACCTCCTAGCATCTGTTTGAATGTTAGGTTCAGGGAGACTCATTTCAGAGTCAGTGGCCCCCTCCTCAGGGGCAGACCAGGGGAATCCAGGATTAGAACTTGACCCAGTGAAGCAGAGCTGAGAACACACAAACACCATATACTGTACTGACGCTGACACACCCTAATACTTTGGTGAAACAAACAACCAGTGGTGGAAAAAGTACTCATTTGTCATACTTAAGTAAAAGTAATGATTCCTTAATAGAAAATGACTGAAGTAAAAAAGTTAACCAGTAAAATATTACTTGAGTAAAAGTATTTGGTTTTAAATATACTTAAGTATCAAAAGTAAATGTAATTGCTGAAATATACTTAAGTATCAAAAGTACAAGTATAAATCATTTAAAATTCCTTATATTAAACAAACCAGATGGCACAATTGTCTTGTTATTTAAATTTACGGATAGCCAGGGGTACACCAACACTCAGAAATAATTTAGAAACAATCATTTGTGTTTAGTTAGTCCGCCAGATCAGAGGCAGTAGGGATGACCATGGATGTTATCGTGATAAGTGCTTGAATTTGACAATTTTCCTGTCCTGCTAAGCATTCAAAATGTAACAAGTACTTTTGGGTGTCAGCTAAATGTATGGAGTAAAAAGTACATTATTTTCTTTAGGAATGTAGTGAAGTAAAATTTGTCAAAAATATAAATAAGAACAAATACCCCCAAAAAACGACTTAAGTAGTACTTTAAGTAAAACTACGTTAAGTACTTTACACCACTGCAAACATAAAATGACACAGCCTGGATGAAACACACCAAAGCAATTCATCAAATTAGTTTAGCAGTAATGCAAAACTTTATTTTAATGAAATGCACATAATTAAGTGTCACATGTAACAGTATAGCTTTACGTGTGTCCCCTCGCCCCGACACGGGCGCGAACCAGGGACCCTCTGCACACATCAACAACGGTCGCCCACGAAGCATAGTTACCCATCGCTCCACAAAGGCCACGGCCCTTGTAAAGCAAGGGGCAACACTACATCTAGGTTTCAGAGCAAGTGACGTAACTGATTGAAACGCTACTAGCGCGTACCCGCTAACTAGCTAGCCATTTCACATCCGTTACACACACATAAACCAAGAGATACCATATAAAAAATTAAAACATCACTACAGTTGTGATGGAAACAGGACGTTTCGGTACAATTTTATAAATGCCTACAGATAATTTGCACCGTAGGTAAAATGTATTATTGGAGAAATGGCGGTGGAAACGCATCACTGCGCAAATAATGATATAATAGGCAAAACAGTCAACTTGGGAGTCACGCGATGATATGGTGTAGTTCTCCCACTACGACTCTGGAAAGCAGGTAGTTAAATCAAAAGAAAAGCTTTTCATTTTTTTATGCGGGTGACCACGCTGGAATTAATGCAAGGGGGTGAACGAGAGACAACGGATGAGCCTTGAGCGTCAACATCATAGCGCATCAAATTAGAATTTAAGTCAATTTGTCTCGCGTCTATGTAGAGAAATTCTGGGGGAAAAAGCAGATCAATTTCGTGGGTTGTTTGTAGATAATGAATTAGAGGAATTGTTATGATCGTCCTTATGCTAAGTAGACTAAAGGTATAAGTTGTGTTCGAATAACCATACTAACCTACAAGTTCATTTTAGTATACTGTAACGAAAAGTATCGTTGCAGTTGAGCGTACTAGAGCTTCGCCTGTCTACCGGAAGTTGCTTGTTAGCATAACAAATGACTAGCTACACATTTTACGATTTCGGGTGTGTTAGTAAATTCAATCTGGAGTGCCAGAGCGTTGACAGATTGAATTTACAAACGGCCGAGGAGTAGGGTTGATCAAAGCGGTCAATGGCAGTAAAGCACCCAAGCTAACTGGCTAACGGTGGCTAGCTACTTCCAGACACAAACGAGAGAACACCTCTCTGACTATTTTACTCACCGTAGCAGAGTTGGTTAGGCTGTTTTCATGTTATCCAGAGCGTAACTGTAACTGTGCTGCTGGCAACAATTTAATTACGCTTTTTTTGCCAACGTTTACTGAAACCGTCCATGTTCAATGGGTGTTGAGCGTTGATAAATTCATCAGTTATTCTGCGTAAGAGTGCTCTAATCGGAGTAACGTTAGATAACCAGAATAAACAATGTCAATTGAAACGCACAACAACTAAACCACTTAGTTGAATGATGTGAATAATCAAGTCAATAAACGTTGGGTAGTTAGTTATTATACTGCCTGGCAAGTTCGATGTATTAATTAGTAGCCAACTAACGTTAGGTAACATATTACCGGTACATACTGCTGTAATGCTATATGCGGTTCGTAAGGATAGCGTAGCAAAAAAATTGTCAGCCAACATAACATGTAAAGTAACTTATTTGAAAAGTATTTAAGTCAGTTAATAACAAATTCTTATTTATACAATGACACCTACCGAGAAACAGTGGGTTAACTGCCTTGTTCAGGGGCAGAACGACAGATTTTTCCCTTGTCAGCTCGGGGATTCGATCCAGCAACCTTTAGATTACTGGCCCAATGCTCTAACCACTAGGCTACCTGCCACCCCTCATTAGTTTATTACATTGCTCAACATTTTCTTAACATTTGTAATAATTAGTTAAATCGGACTTCGGCTTCTTCTTCGATTAGGTCTAATAGCGGTTGGCATCCAATAAATGTTGCATTACCGACCGCCACCTTCTAGACTGGAGTACAACTCCCTTACACTTTGCTTGAAAAAAAACAACAAAAAACATCTAACACAGCTCACAAAAAAATAAATGTATAAAATAACACCACACTACTCCACTATTTAAATCAATTTAGTCCTACCTCAGGCCAACAACCTGAAAGGATGGGACACCATCACTTAACACACCCTGTAACTCTTCTGATGTCAAGTCTAACAACAAAAATACCTCTGCAGCTGCTACCACAACCTCAATTTTCTGCGACTTACGTTCCATCTCTGCAGTACAGTTGATAACCATTCCTAAATATTAAATCTCACTGAAACATCACTTGTTGGCCTATCCCTCTGTACTGGTACAGATCTTCTACTCACTCACTCCTCTCAGGATCCCTCCCCCTTGACCCATTTTCCTCTACTTTCTTCACTGCCTCAACATATGACAACTTCTGCACTACTCTAACCCTGGAAACCTCAACATGCCTCGGACCTCGGCTGCATATTTTCCTAATTTCTGTAGAATTGCATTATGGGCCCTAAAAATCACGAAAATAGGGTCCACTGCATGTATATTTTGTGTTTTGGCCAATTTAGTACTACATCCGGGAACTTTTGGCATACTAACAATATCCATACTATGACCAATAAGCATACTATATACTCAATTCACGTCACAATTAGTTCGTTAGTATGAGTATTCGGACGCAGCTAAATTGTATTGGGCTGTAAGCTAAGGTTTATCAGTTAAATATGCTACATATTTTAAAACCATTGTAGCCTACCTGTGTTGATGTCGATCGTAGGCAGACAGGCTCCGGCTGGGAAACTCGAAGAACTCCGATTTCAAGAGAGAATACTGTTATGTAGACGAACAAGACTAGCGAAATTCTTTATAAACTTCTCAGGTGTGCTAGCTACAACTATCCTCAGTTCATGAGTTAGAACATAACTGTTTAGCGCAGGCAGGTATGGTGGCTCCCATATGACAAATAAATTGAAAAATATTTAAATAATTCACAAGGGCTACATAGCGAACATAAATACAATTGTTTTATGGATTTTCATGACAAATCAGTTGCCATACACTACCGCAGTTTAGTGAATTGACGCTCTTTACACATTCAATTTTTGATTTTTATTCGGTACATGAAAACTTAAGCAAAAAATTACATTTTGTGTGCACTGTCATCACGCCCTGATTTTTATCCACGACAATTCATTACGGTGGAAACACCTGCAACAAGTCAGTTTGGTAGGATTTTTGAATATTCATATGAAATCTGTAGGCAATTGGATGGAAACCTAGCTATAGAGGCACTTTATAGAGATAGATATGTTATTCTATTTCAGTAACCTTCGGTTTCGTTATCATTACAGCTGGTGAGTTGTAGTAGCTGCTATCTAACATCATGAATTACATTGACAATAGCCCTTCTGTCTGTGTTATAAACATAATCACAATCCACTTACTTTAACCAGTCCACTCAAATGTTTTGATCATGTTCATTTCCTCAAAATGGATCCTAGCATAGTTAAATAAGATCCTGACTCTGTAGGAGGTGGAGCTGAAGTCAGAGCTGGGATTGGATATCTAGCTATGAAGGTGTGATCATGTAGGTCATGTGCAATTTTAGAGGAATTATTGTAGATATCGTTTCAGGGAATTTAAAACTATATTCACTGAACTCATATTGCATATACAGCAGTGTATTATTTCTACATTGGTCTGTTTCAGTTGAAGCTCCTGTCTTGCCTGTCCTCTGCTTTAGGTTAGAACCAATGATGAAAATAAACCCTGGATTGCTGATGCTATGTATTGGCCATCGAGAGTTCTACAATATTTAAATAAAAAATGTTGAGGACAAAATTAAGTATTGTTATGTTGTTGAAGTAGGGACAGCAACATTAGTAACCTAAAAAAAAAATACTTTAAGGAAAATGTTTTAATGTTTTATTTGTGGCTCAAATATAATTTAAAGGTATGCATTAATGTGTCTATAATATAATACATGTGGCAAAAACGATTATAGACAATAAATGCATTTCTATAGCTTCAGAAATGTGTGCCAAGATGGAGGCATGGTGGCTTCAACACAGCGCCCCCTATCAGTCATCTAGTCCAATATGATTCATTACGATCTGAGAGGCTAAACTGATTATATATCAGCACTCCTACGCTGAGATTCTTTGTGAATACAGGCCCTGGTCCAGGTAAAAACTCAGTCGTGTCCTTCCACATAGCTCTAAACAGGCCACTGCCCACTCTCCTCTCACACATGTTACATTTATGAACTCAACTGGATGCATTTACCTATTCAAACTTTAATAGTATACTTCTTTTTTTTTTTATTGTCACCAATATAAAATATTCACAAATTACAAAGTTTTTTTAAATATCAATTTTTGTAAAGAATATAGGTATTGCACATGATTCCACTTTTACAGTTGGCAGAACAATTACATTTACAACATTTTAGGGAAAAATATGTTCTCACCATCATTGCATTGCATTATATAATTATCTGGTTAAAATATTTAAAAAACATTGACACATGTCATAGTTTACTGATCCTCTTGTTCAGATTGTGTTGGAAGAAAGATACCGGGTCATCAGAATCAAAACCAGTTTCAAACTCAGGCTTTTTTCTGAGGGCTAGGACAGAGACCAGTATAGCCAAAATGGCAGTCAGACCCCATATCTGATAGTGGCTGCCTGATTCAGGGTCCGGAAACTGGAAACTATGGAGCAAGCCAGCAATTCCAGTCGCGCTGTAGGATGAGTGGTCTATCTCTCTAGTGAAGAACTCCAGAGGGACAGTGAACACAGCGCTGACCTCGGCTGGGTTTGGGCGAGGAGAGAATGAGGCCTCAATGAACCCCACCACTGGAGTCACCAACAGACCACTCTACAGAGCGAGAGAGAAGAGGGGCGAGGGGAATGAAGGGGAGAAGAGAAAAGATGTGGAAGAGAGGGGAGAGGAGAAAGTATGAATATCTCTGACTAGAAGTATGACCTGTAATCTATTGGCAATATCTAATTCCAAAATATACTGTACTATACCGAGCAGGGTTCTCCAACTTCGGTCATGGAGTTACTTGGAGTGCAGGATTTTTATCCAACCCGATTCAATAAAACACCTGATTCAGCCAATTATGCCATCAGCAGTTAAAATATTTTTTATAGTTCTCCAGGACCAGAATCCTGTTGAATCCTGTTACACCATGATAGTGGGGGTGTTGAGAAATCATCAGCTTTGAAACATTTTATCTTTGTTCATGTAAAAGCAACCTCTCCCCATGTGTACCTTGTTCATAATGGGGAAGAGTGTGCAGACCACATCCACCTGGTCAGGAGGAAGGCCTATCTCCTCCTCTGCCTCTCTCAGAGCCGTGTCCACATCATCCCTGTCCCTCGGGTCCCTCTTACCACCTGGGAAACACACCTCACCTGCGTTGGTCCTCAGCTGCAGCACAGAGAGAGACAAAGAATGAGTTCTACAACATTCCATTTTGTTTTCTTGTGTAAAGGACATCACGTAGGCAACAACACATCCGCCATGCTGACCCTCAACACGGGAGCACTTCAGGGGTGCGTGCTTAGTCACCTTCTGTACTTCTTGTTCACGCACGACTCCAACACCCTCATTAAGTTTGCAGACAACACAATGGTGGTAGGACTGATCAATGACAACAATGAGACAACCTATAGGGAGGAGGTGATCGTGGGCTACAGGAAACGGAGAGGCGAGCCCTCCATTCACGTCGAGGGGGCTGTAGTGGAGTGGGTCGAAAGCTTCAATCTCTTCGATGTCCACATCACTAAAGAACTATCATGGTCCACACATGCCAACAAAGTTGTGAAGAGGGCACGACAATGCCTCTACCACCTCAGGGGGCAGAAAATATTTCCTAAAAAAGTTCTACAGCTGCACCATTGAGAGCATCTTGACTGGCTGCATCACCGCTTGGTATGGCAACTGCTTGGCATCTGACCGCAAGGCGCTAGAGGGTAGTGCGTACGGCCATGGACAACACTGGGGACGAGCTCCCTGTCATCCAGGACCTCTATATCAGGCAGTGTCAGAGGAAGGCCCTAAAATGTTTCTAACTTCTGCCACCTAAGTCATAGACGGTTCTCTCTGCTACCCTGAACAGCTTCTACCCCAAGCCATATGACTGCTAAATAGTTTGTCCAGGTAGCTATTTGGTTAACCAATTTTTTTTACTCATCACATGCTACTGTTTATTATCTGACACTTTATACCTAGTTATATGTACATATCTACCTCAATTACCTTGTCCCCCTGCACATCGACTCGGTACTGGTACCCTGTGTATTGCCAAGTTATCGTTACTCATTGTGTATTTATTATTACCTGTTTTACTTTTCTATTTTCATTTCTCTGCTAGGCTGGGAAAGGCCGTAAGTAAGCATTTCACTGCCAGTCTACACCGGTTTACGAAACGTGGCAAATAACAAATATGGCAAATAATGTGGCAAATATTATTTTATAAGATTCTTACCAGTACGCACCACATGAAAAGCTAGCTATTCGCTAGTGCAAATGGGGACACTTCAAGCTGAGTTGATGGGCATTAAGTAATTTCGTTGAGCCGGCTAATTTGGCTCAAAAAACAAATCTTCATTCAAAATGCTTAAAAATAAACCTAGAACCATGAAAATGTTGCTAATCTCTAATGTAAAGCCCAAAAGGTTGGCTACCATTGTGTCAGATCTTGAAATGCACGTTCAAATAAAAACATTTACCTGGCCAAATTATTTGGATGGCCTGCACTGAAGAAAAGAAATCAGCGTGGACTAGATTGACACTCTCTTTCCACTATTTATTGCTTCTTCTGGAAGGATTCACTCTTTAGATTATAATTTTGTAATTTAGCAGGAGAAAAACGTTGTTATGATCTCAAAAAGCAGTACCAGCAGTATGCTTATCAGGGAGCCAAATGAACGGCTCTCTCATCGATGCGATTCGTTCACCAAAAAGATCCGTTCAAAAAGAGCGACTCATTACAACTGAAGAGTAAATTTCACACATCCCAATGTGCTATATTTGCACACCGTGCAGTGCACATGCACATTCACGCATGCACAAATATCAAAGGCTATGTTTATAAATACAGTGGACAATTTCACACATTTGGATGCAACACTGTCATACTTTACTTTTGTATTAATGGTTTCAATGTTCCTAACACAATTTTGTATGTTCAATGGCAAAACTGTAGGCCTAAGAATCGATGACATAATAGTTCAGGTAAACTAGTTAAACTAAGGAGTAAGGGAGAGCCATATTACTGACCTCTTGGGAGCGTAGAGTCATCAGCATGTGGACCTCTCCGTCCCTCACAAACAGCGGTATCAACACCGAGGCTTTGGGCAGGACCGGCAAGTACGAGAATCTGCTCCCGACTTCATATTGCTTCAATATGGCAGCTGTCTTTTCTTTTAGGTCCATCCTGAAGGTCAACAATGTAGCCAAACAGAGGCAAAGACCTCACAGTGAAACATACCATTAGCCTACCTTGCTTTTGTTATAAAATATAGCTCGAGTTTGTTATTGCTGTACAGGAGAAAAGCTTCAGAATGCTGCTGCCGACCTGTCACTACTATCCCAATATTAAATATTTTCTTCGGACAGGCACCTGCTGTGCAAAAAAAAATCGTTGCTACAATGCTTCCACTTGACATTAGGTTTGTGTTAGTGCTTGCATGCGGATTGCGGAAGCGAGTCCCTTCAGTTTAAAGAAAATGTAGGGCAACTCCATCTAGTGGGGAACCAGAGACTGGAAAATGATAACGCTCTATGTTTTGCACGGACATGTTGAACAGTTTTGCCTCAAATTAACACCTAAAATAACTGCCATGAAATTAATAATCTACCAACCCATTTTCAAGTCATTCCATAATTCAAAAAGGCACTCGCACAGCTGAGCTATCATGTTGCAGGTGAATGGTAACAATGAGATAACATAAGAAAAAAGAAACCTGCGCACTTACCTTGCTAGAGGCGCGTTTTTTATTGAAGTTCATGCGCCGCGAGAAGTCGTTTGGGGAGGGGGTGCTGCGATCTGGCAAAAAAAGTACCTGTGCTGAAGATGTCTATTTTGATCCTCTAATACAGGACGAGTAAAGGCCCAGTGCACTACTTTTGTGATTTTCTTTAAAAACTAAATGTATTTGCGTGTTCACCAGCATTTATAACTTGAGTCTGATACAGTTCCTTGCAAAAGTATTCACCCCCTTGCAATCTTTCCTATTTTGTTGCATTACAATCTGTAGTTTAAATTGATTTTTATTTGGATTTCATGTAATGGACATACACAAAATAGTCCAAATTGGTAGATAAGTCTAGATAAGTCAGTTAAGAACAATTTCTTATTTTCAGTGACGGCCTAGGAACAGTGGGGTTAACTGCCTTGTTCAGGGGCAGAACGGCAGATTTTGTCAGCTCGGAGATTTGATCTTGCAACCTTTTTGTTACTAGTCCAACGCTCTAACCACTAGGCTACCTGCCGCCCCACTTCATGGGAGTGGCCAGAAAAAAAGCCATTGCTTAAAGAAAAAATATGCAAACACATTTGGTGTTCACCAAAAGGCATGTGGGAGACTCCCCAAACATATGGAAGAAGGTACTCTGGTCAGATGAGACTGAAATTGAGCTTTTTGGCCATCAAGGAAAGCGCTATGACTGGCTCAAACCCAACACCTCTCATCACCCCAAGAACACCATGGTGGTGGCAGCATCATGCTGTAGGGATGTTTTTCATCAGCAGGGACTGGGAAACTGGTCAGAATTGACGTAATGATGGATGGTGCTAAATACAGGGAAATTCTTAAGGGAAACCTGTTTCAGTCTTCCAGAGATTTGAGACTGGGACAGAGGTTCACCTTCAAGCAGGACAATGGCCCTAAGCATACTGCTAAAGCAACACTTGAGTGGTTTAAGGGAAAACATTTAGATGTCTTGGAATGGCCTAGTCAAAGCCCAGACAATCCAATTGAGAATCTGTGGTATGACAAAGGCTGCTGTACACCAGTGGAACCCATCCAACTTGAAGGAGCTGGAGCAATTTTGCCTTGAAGAACGGGCAAAAATCCCAGTGGCTAGATGTGCCAAGCTTATAGAGATATACCCCAAGAGACTTGCAGCTGTAATTGCTGCAAAAGGTGTCTCTACAAAGTATTGACTTTGGGGGGGTGAATAGTTATGCACGCTCAAGTTGTTTTTGTCTTTGTTTCACAATAAATATTTTGCATCTCCAAAGTGGTAGTGTGTTGTGTAAATCTCATGATACAAACACCCATTCGCTTGCGGCAACAAAATAAGAAAAATGCCAGGAAGGTGAATACTTTCGCAAGTGAATGTAGTTCTGTACAAAACAGTTAATCTGATAATACTTGGGACTGAATATAAAAATACTTGCTTATGTTTTCCAGTTTCTTGAAATACTTTGCAAATGCAACTTATTTCTAAATGTAAACTGAAATGGTCTTAATTCCTTTTACATTTTAGTGGAGCAGGTTACAGTAGTGAGTGCATACATTTTCATACTGGTCCCCGGTGGGAATCACACTCTACCAAATGAGCCATATCATCACAAACCACTTTGTCTAAATGTTTTTGCCCATGTTACAGAAATCTATATCGGTCCGTTAATACTAGTAAAGCCCCACTACTTTTGTGAAAAAAATGTTTATCCTAATATATTTATTAACACCCTCAGCACCCCTACTTCCCACAGCTATGTACAGTTGAAGTCAGAAGTTTACATACACCTTAGCCAAATACATTTAAACTCAGTTTTTCACAATTACTGACATTTAATTCTAGTAAAACTTCCCTGTCTCAGGTCAGTTTGGATCACCACTTTATTTTAAGAATGTGAAATGCCAGAATAATAGTAGAGAGAATGATTTATTTGAGCTTTTATTTCTTTCATCACATTCCGAGTGGGTCAGAAGTTTACATACACTCAATTAGTATTTGGTAGCATTGCCTTTAAATTGTCAAACGTTTCAGGTAGCCTTCCACAAGCTTCCCACAATAAGTTGGGTGAATTTTGGCCCATTCCTCCTGACACAGCTGATGTAACTGAGTCAGGTTTGTAGGCCTCCTTGCTCGCACGCGCTTTTTCAGTTCTGCCGACAAATGCTGTATGGGATTGAGGTCAGGGCTTTGTGATGGCCACTCCAATACCTTGACATAGTTGTCCTTAAGCCATTTTGGAAGTATGCTTAGGGTCATTGTTCATTTGGAAGACCCATTTGCGACCAAGCTTTAACTTCCTGACTGATGTCTTGAGATGTTGATGCAATATATCCACAATTTTCCTTCCTCATGATCTTGAAAAACAACTTTTCATGACTCCAACATAAGTGTATGTAAACTTCCGACTTCAACTGTATGTCAGCCTCTTGGCCTTAAATGCTTCAATAAAATAAAAAAACAAGAGCAGGGTGCAGATTTCTCTTTTCTTTAAAGTCATTCCATGGAAGGCATCTCTCTTTCTAACACACACAAATTTAAGATTGACAGCAATATTAAAATAGGATTGTTGGTCCTTGGTGAATGAAAACATTGCCATTATTAAACAAAATTGTTACATTACATTCCAGGCTTGTCTTTGCATGGGCATGGCATATGAGCTAAACAGCATCATTGGTTTGTACAATGCAGTACATGACTTGACTCACATAGATTTTACTGTGGATATATACAGGCGCCTGAGATCCTGTGGATTGTATTAAGCAACATAACAAAATCCATCCTTACTAACATAAATCAGATGCAGAGGCATCCAAGGCCCCAATATAATATATAATTACAAATCTAAATAAAAAAAAGTGTTCTCCCAAAACTATCTTTACACGAATCCTCTACTTAAAAACATAACTCATCCCATTGCTTCCAGGGGAACAAAAATATGAATTCAATACATTTTTGTTTTCGCAAATAGCATCTTGCAAACTGAATTCACAATCCATGTGTTCACATTAAGTATGTTTCATACATAGATAAATAAGGTTCAGAACCCTAAAAAGCTCAGGATCATCACAGTGGTCCTAGTCTCTCGTCATCCATCTGTCTATCGCCTCAGCTCACACTTTGTACTTCTCCTTTGCGTTCTCGTTCAGTATACAGATGTGCTGCACAGAGCAAAAACACATGGTAAAGTGTAAAAAGAATACACCAACAGCAGACTTGATTAAACTGACCCCTCATACATACATTGAGTGTACAAAACATTAGGAACAAGTGTTCTTTCCATGTCAGACTGACCAGGTGAAAGCTACCATCCCTTATTGATGTCACTTGTTCTCCTTCAAATCAGTGTAGATGAAGGGGAGAAGGCAGGGTAAAGAAGAATTTTCAAATCTTGAGACATGGATTGTGTATGTGCCATTCAGAGGGTGAATGGGCAAGACAAAAGTAGGTGTCAGGCGCACCAGTTTGAGTTTGTCAAGAACTGCAATGCTGATGGGTTTTTCACACTCAACAGTTTCCTGTGTGTATCAAGAATGGTCCACCACCCAAAGGACATCCAGCCAACTGTGGGAAGCATTGGAGTCAACACGAGTCAGCATCCCTGTGGAACGCTTTTGACACCTTGTAGAGTCCATTCCCCGACGAATTGAGGCTGTTCTAAGGGAAAAAGGGGGTCCAACTCAATATTAGGAAGGTGTTCCTAATGTTTTGTACACTCAGTGTATATATTTCACTAGGTTGACATGCTGTATCTCAGAGAATATAACCAAATATCAGGATCATCTCCAATGCAGCGAACTTACACTGAGATCTCTGAAGTACTCGTTGTAGTCCAGGGCATATCCCACCAGAAACGAATCTGGCACCTCAAACCCAATGTCTGACCAAATACAGAGACGGACATAATTCACTGCACAATACAATACTAAGCTACATGTAAGTTATACATCTTGCTGTGTAGTATTACGTTAGCAGTATCAAAAGATCTTATGGGATGAGTTTTGCATTAGCATTTCATAACATTAACACAGATATAAAGTATGTTTCTCTTTTCCATCTCTGGAGGTTAGCTAGTTGACTCCTGTTGTCTGTGACTGGGATTGACCCTTTAGCTGCAAGGGTCACAGAGCAGGTCAAAGGTAAACAGCTGTCCTTGCAAAACCATCTTAGAAAGCTTATCCAACTCTGACTTAAAGGAATGACATACATCACTAACCATTGTATAGAATACTAGTACTAGAGTACCATGTTGACCTACACATTCAAAGTCGATTGTTAGATACGCATATTAATCCCATGCGAAAAATATAACTATTATACGTGGTCATCCTGCCAAAGACTTTCTAGTACAGCAGTGTATCAACGGTGGGAAGGCATGCACGACACACACAAACAACGGCAGAACTCACAGTCTGGTCTGTAGCCTGAGCTCCTTGGTGTTCTCTTGACTAGAAGGCTGAAATAACAATGCATACAAGCACAGAACTGAATAGGATCTCTATGCAAACCATGCTCTTAATGGCATGGCATGCATCGCTCTCAATGACATGGTCTTCAACAATCTCAATGACACAGCTAACAATACAATCCACTCAATGGCCTTGCATTGTTCAATAACATAGCATAAATACAATGCGCTCAACACAGCCGTCTACAACCTAAACTAGCGTCAAATAGTCCCTTCCATAGCAGAGGGATATCCAATCCCTCCACAGTTCAATTAATAGTATGGTACATAGATTAACTCTTAATCTGATCCAGTCACATAACATCTCTAAATCAGTGCTTAAGGGGAGAGTGCCCATTACAATAGATGGAGAGTGCGGTCATTAATATTGCTGTCTAGATCGACAAAGGCTGCGTTTACACAGGCAGCCCAATTCCAATATTTTTTCCAATAATTGGTCTACTGACCAATCACATCAGGTATTGTCACATTATATCTTTTTTAGAGCTGATCCAATTGGTCAAAAGACCAATTAGTGAAAAAAATATCTGAATTTGGACCCCTGTGTAAATGCAGTCAAAGAGTGACATTCTGAGCTGAACCACTTCTCTGTCTAAATCAGGGCTACACAGCACTTATAGGGAACATTCAGTAAGCACAATATGGGAGAAAAGGAGTACTGTGTGCTTAATACATTGGTTCTCACCTGACGACTTTGACCATCTTTGGATTGCAGTCACTCAGCAGTGATAGCAGTGTCTCCATAGTCCTCCCTGTCTCCACAATGTCCTAAACACGTCAGCAGGACAGATACCGTTGCATAAGGGGGTTCAATTTAAGGAGTGCAAGGAAGTCCAACAACAATTCAAGGCAAGCAATTCAATATTAATGTGGACAACCATAGCGATGGTACACCCATTAGTGAATGTGATTTGCACCCTGGTCATATAGCTATAGTTCATGTGAGAGCTAGTGTGCGCCACACATTTATGTACAGCAGTTTTAACATTTACAGAGATTGAATTTTCAGATTATGTGCTAAAAAGACACAGGGAAATTGGTCTTACCTCAACTATCAAAACATTCTGTAAAGGAAATTAGAAGACAATTGATCACATATATATATATACTGTAGATCAATTTGTACATATAACGAAAAATCCAATAATTAAACAAAAATACAGCACCTCATTGGTTAAAGGATTACAACTTCACTCCTAAGATATTTGTATTTTATCTGTGGTTATGTCAAGCAATCAAATCTCACCTTCCCAGTTAGAGTTGAGAGCTCGTCCCCTCCGATAACTTTGACAATGTTTGTAGACTGGTCATTCTGGGGACAATACACACACATCAGTAAAACTACACATCTCACCCAGGAAAAGGGTGATGGTCTACTCTAAATAATCATAAGGTCATCTAGTATTACATTAAAAGACATGTTGGCCAATGGAAGTGTTATCTGCTCATGCATCAGATGAGAGTCTAGTAGCAGATCACATTGTGATTTAGCCAACCCTTGTGTCATGTTTGTCATCATGACATGACAGACAACAGATAAGAGGGGTTAGCTAAACAAACTGATCTGAGACCAGGCTAAACACACACAGAGAGAGAATAAGCAACGGCTGCATTGCTTACATATAAAGATTGCCATCTTCCTTACACAATTGGGGGGCTATTGAAGGAGAGTGAGAGAAACGTGGAGTGGTTCACTCACGCAATAGCTCTTTAGCCTAATGAAATCCACAGTCAACGGGACAGATTTATCGCTGTTCTGATTTAGGGTCTTGATGTAGTCCAGCAGGTCGGCAAAGAATGTATAACCTCCTTTGAGAACACACAGTGCTACTATATGGTGTCCCCCCATGTCCCGGACTATATCACGAGCCAGGCGCTCAGTCCTAGAGAGAGACAGAAGGAATAGAGAAGGATAAAAAAAAGAGAGGAAGAGAGGGCGATACAATGGCATGGGACCTGAAATTTCGGTGGAGGCTCATCAATCAATCTTCAGATGGTTTGTGATCTGGTCAGTCAGAACATCATGGTTTAAGGCTAGTATTGGCCATGTGTGGAAAACTGGCTGAAAAGCTGCTGACTGGGTCAAATCAAATGATCTGGCTGGAGTCCTACTATTCATAACAGGGTTTAACATGGCATTCTACAACAGGGTATCCGACTAACAGTGTGATTCATTCATAAGGCTGCTGCTTGCCTTCTCCCTGTCTGCAATGCAAATTGATGATGGCTATACACCATTACAAAAAACAAAAAAAATCACTGCTGGTTTAGATGCCTAACACTGATTTGTCTAACAAATATGTCAGTGAGCTCTATCCGACAAAATACCTTAGCAACCATGGTGTAAATTAAGGAAACAATGGAGGCATAGAGGAATTTGCACGAAATTAGAGTTATGATTTACTCCACAAGGGAATAGGAAAATGTGCAATTATGTTATAGTACAGTAGCCTACCCAGGCCCCAAGAGTGCCAGTCCAGTGGTGATGGTTTGACTTACCTGTCCATGATCAGTCCATGGGGGATGATAACCTGGTCTAAATCCTCCTCATAGTGTTTGGGGACACAGAAGAGGTCCAACTTATACCCCTTATCATCAGGTATCTGAAGGAGCAAAGAGATAACACATTTAGGAAATGATGGCACATAAATGTGCAATTGGGGTGACCAAAAGTCTTCGCAAACTGAAGCTCCACACACACGAGCCAGGAGCCCTGGCAACGTTTAAGCTTGCTTTAAACCACCTGTTTGTGGGTGAGACAGAGATAGGGTGCAGACCCGCTTTTAGGACTCCATAGCCTACTTGGTCTGACTAGCTGCGTGAATTCTGAAATTATGTCAACTGACAAATAAGTAACACGCTAGTGATTTATTCACGTCCCGCAATCCTGATGTCATTATGAAACCAGACTCCGACACAACTCTGAAACGTCCATTCTGCAGATTACCCTTCACCCAAGAGGGGCCTGACTGACATTACAAATATAACATAGGGACAGGGTACACCTTACCTGGATATAGGCCATATCGCCGCTCTTGCTGTTCACGCCTCAAATATCACCCTAGTGAGGAGTCATGCCCTGATCAATAGGGAATAAGAATGTTATTTAGCTTGGTGGGTGTTGCGTCTCTCGTGCTCGCTCTTCCTCGCCTACTGCCTACTTTACCCAGGGCGAATAGCTTACATACGATACTCCAACCTTGCTCTCCCTCCCCTGGGGGTTATAAACCCTGACGTCACAATCCATTTTACCGATCAAAATCTGATTTACCTGACTTGAACATTTTATAAAATCCTACCGCCGTATTCCTCGTTGCATACCATAGATTGCATGGTACAATTTTCGAATTAGCTACTAACGTGAGTGTGAAAATAATTGAATCCTATTGGCAGTTTGTCGTACAAAAAAACACACCTTCCGTTATTTTACTGTATGTTAGAATCCAAATCTACGCAGAAACGCATCTTCGCCATACTAACCTAGTGCTGCGTCATGACAAGGATGATAATAATAAACGCAGAGGCTTCAACCACATTGTAGTTACTCCACAATACTAACCAAAATAACAGTGAAAAAGGAAGCTTGTACAGAAATATGCATCCTGTTTGCAATAAGGAACTAAAGTAAAACTACAAAAAATGTGGCAAAGAAATTAACTTTTTTGTCCTGAATACAAAGCGTTATATTTGAGGCAAATCAAACAAATCACTGAGTACCACTTCATATTTTCAAGCATGGTGGTGACTGCATCACGATATGGGTATGCTTGTCATCGGTAAGGAGTTTTTTAGGATAAAAATAAACAGAATAGAGCTAAGCACAGGCAAAATCCTAGAGGAAAACCTGGTTCCGTCTGCTTTCCAACAGGCACTGGGAGACAAATTCACATTTCAGCAGGACAATAACCTAAAACACAACGCCAAATCTACATTGGAGTTGCATACCAAGACGATATTGAATGTTCCTGAGTGACCTAGTTACAGTGACATAAATCGACTTGAAAAACTATGGCAAGACTTGAAAATTGCTGTCTAGCAAAGATCAACAACCAACTTGACAGAGCTGGAAGAATTTTTAAACAAATAATGTGCAAATATTGTACAATCCAGATGTGAAAAGTTCTTAGACTTACCCAGAAAGACTCACAGCTGTAATCGCTGCCAAAGATGATTCTAACATGTATTGACTCAGGTGTGATATTTCTGTATTTCATTATTTTTATTTTTTGTACGTCATTACGGGCAAAATTCCCACTCTGGCCCTCATACCATCATGGTCACCTAATCATCCCCCGTTTACAATTGGCTCATTCATCCCCCCTCCTTTCCCCTGTACCTATTCCCTAGGCCATTGCTGTAAATGAGAATGTGTTCTCAAGTCAACTTACTTGGTAAAATAAGGCTAAAATATATTTTTTAAATTGGGTATTGTGTGTAGATGGGTGAGAGGGAAAAAAATAAGTCGAGGGGTATGAATACTTTCTGAAGGCACTTCAACTATTAGTTCATTGGCTGTAAAGGTTGTGTCATCAAGTAACCCAGTATAGGTCCTTTATCAATAATCTTTGTCTACAGTTAATCCAAATGGAAAAATAAACTTCAAACCACTCTTCACTTGGTGTTGTGAGAGAGATTCATAATATGCAGTCCATTACCAGACTTGAATGCATCCTCCCCACAAATGTCAGGCGAGGCTTCATAACCTCACAATTATCCTCCCTGTGTTTCTATGACATGAAATATCATACAGTACAACAAAATACACCCAAACAAAGGCAAGGGGCAAAAGAAAAGATTTGCAAATTAGAAACTTAATGAAAATTATTTAATATGACCCTACTTTAATGAGTGATACAGAAACTGAAGGTTCCTTTCACCACACACACACACACACACACACACACACACACACACACACACACACACACACACACACACACACACACACACACACACACACACACACACACACACACACACACACACACACACACACACACACACACACACACACACACACACAACACCAGGGTCACATTCAGGAGGGGGCAATTTACTGAACGTTGGAGATAGAAATACCAGAATAGAGCTGACCTGATTCTTCACATGTCAAAAAGGCATGTCTGTTCTAGAATATTGATTTCTATTTGAGGTTCTGTAACGTTGTGCCCTACTGAACGCAGCCCTGATGGTGCAGAACGAACATGTTCTCATTGTAGAGAACATCCAACACACATAACCATCCTGTCACCCTCAGCACTATAGTTATTCAGTGCCAGTTATGACAAAGGGCAAGTCTCAAATGACACCACACCCCCTTATAGAGCACTACTTTTAGCTAGACCCATATACAGATGACTGTGGCTCAGGCCAAAAGTAGTGCACTATCCAGGGGAATAGGGTATGACAAAGACGAACACCAATAGTGCACACTCATTTCTTCTTTTTCTCATCTTTCCTGGACGAGGCGTCGCCTTTCTCCTTCTCTTCCTTCTTCTCCTTGTCCTCTTTCTTCTCTTTCTTGCCCTCTTCCTTCTCCTGTCCCTCCTTCCTCTCAGCGTCACGGTTGGAGATCTTGTTGTTGATGAGGTTGTGGAGAGCCACCACTGAACGGATGAGGGACGCCAGGTAGACCACTAGCATCTGGTCATTGGTCTTCAGGTAGAAGGCCTTTGTGAACTCCTGCAGGGAGAAGTGGCAGGATTAAGGCATTGTGTATTATGATTAACTAAACAGTGAAAATCTGGTGGAAAAATCCAGACTATCTGTTCATTGTAATGAAGTAATGTAAACTCACCCCATTCCCTTCAAATGTGTGCAACCGCTACATTCAAACGAGGCTACAAAGAAAACTGATGGGACTGTAGCGACTGTGTTGACTTCAAAATCTGGGGTGTGAACTACGTTTCTATTCAAGCGTTGATCGACATGGTAATGGCTCTATAGTATTGGAGAAAAGTTGAAAAAACGGACCCTCCGTTACAGCTTGACGTGTCATGCCGTAACGTACAGCACGCATAAAGCAACTATTTCTGTCTTAGAATCTCTCTCCACCAGGTGTAGCACTTCTCTCATCGTTTAAAAACAAGAAATGGACAGTGACGGGGTAAGGGGGGATACCTAGTTATTTTTTGCGTCATCACTGCAAGTGATCATGATTCTCAAAGCCGCTGTTAACTTCTGAAGATCACTTTAGCACCGCCCTAAAAACCCAATTCAAATTCGACACAAACCTCCAAATAGGTATGTAATGACACATTATATAAACTCTTTATAGTGTTTTATTTACATTTTAGAGGCGATAAGGTAATAAGTTGGACAGATCAAGTGAAAAAAAGCAATTTTCCCACAACTCCTCTCCTTCTCACTACCACGCATTAGTTTCGCTTCCCCATCCGCCATTTTTTTAAAGACCCGACGGAGCTCATTGCCTTCTTGAATCATGCAGAAACAGGCAGCGTGGAGGTTTCGGCATGAATTCTGTTAAAATTGTGCTTTACAATGGTATTGACATTACAGTTGATCTGGAAATATTACGTTTTTTGGGCGCTAAAATAAGGTCAATAGTACGGACCAAGGCGATGTACAAAAGTGAGTGAGTTTACGTTAGTAGATCATACCACGCAAATTTATTTGATTTGAGAAGGAAAATTTATCTGTGTACTCTTTCAAAATAAAAAAGCTAATATTGATTACCATGCCAGCCACCCCCTGCCCCCTTTCTCCCACATAACCCAGCCTACTCACACACATTACCCCATCCCCACACCACCCCCATCCTAAACCTACACCCCAGCTTACTAGAAGGTTGACATCAGGAAGCAGGTTGAAGATGTCCTGTAGGTGGTAGATTATTTGGTGGTTGATGGGCAACTTGCCGGCAGCCACTCTCTCCAGGTAAGACCTGATGTCCAGCAGCTTGGAGTTGAGCCCCTTTAGGCCATGTACCTGGTTAGTGATACGCTGTGACAGAGTACCAACTGTTGTGTCCTTGATGTCTCTGTAGACGGAAGAAAAATGGGGTAGAATATATCAAGTTTAGTCGACATTAGTGCAAATCTGTTTGGTGCGATGTTAAGCATGAAACTACAGAAATAATGGAAAATCCATGAAATGTTTGGTGTCTGCGTAGTCCAGATAAAAAATGATGTGTACCTGAGAAGGTGCTCCACGCCCACCTCCTCTGCCTCCTCGGCTCCAATCTCACTGGTCACATGTTCAAATGTTTTGGAGGTCGGGGTGCCGTCCTGGAAGAATGAAGAGACAAGAACCCTTTTAGAGTAAAAGTCTTCCTTCCTTTCACAATAATCAATTGTATGCCCAGTCCAAAATCAGCCCACAGCCCCTAGGGTTGGCTGGTCCAGGGTTTGACTTATTTTGTCATTTAGTCTCAAACAAGTCTATGCTCCACTTACGTCATGTATTTCCTCCACCGAGAAGTAGGCTTCTGTAGGCAGGCCCAGGTCCTTAGGCTTTACATCAATGATCACTAATACCTGAGGGTGAAAGTGCCATACAAACACAGTCAATGCTCACTTAATTATCTGCTGCATAATCAATACAATTTAATCCTTTCAACAGGAGATGAGATATATTTCTTACCGATATTTAGGTATTAATGTGGAATATTTACTGGGTGGAAAGCACTTACTGAATTGGTGCAGTATTGCTTGATGAGTTCATTGATGGCAATATCATTCTTATGTAGTTTAGGACCTGTGTGATACCAACCCACTATCCTCTCTCTGGCTGGAGAGAAGAGAAGGAAAAGGTTTAAGAATCTCATAGCCACACTTTGTAGAAGTTGATGAGACTGAATGTATATAGTTTAAATGTAATAATCTATAGTGTGTGTGTGTGGTCTCACCATTGACTTTCTTGAACATGTTGTACATATTCTCCAAGTAGTCATGATCCAGGAACCACACTGAATCATCCTTGTCATCCTCATCAAAAGGCACTGGCGAAAAACACAATCAATATTGGATCCAACAACAGGCTTAGCTATATAGCTAAACGTTTAGTGATCATAATTATTAGTTGAGTTCTCTCACAAATATGATAAAGATGTTATAAACTAGTCACAAACATGTTATTGTAGTACATGGAAGGAGAAGAACTCACCTGCAAAGCTGTTGGACACATCAAGGACTTTCTTATGCCAAGAGCCGAGGAGGACACCCACTACTCGCTTTTGGTTGCCTACTTTCCCTATTCTGTCAAAAGAGCACATTTACACAATCAATATCATAGGATGTCTTAGTGGAAATCAAACAAAAACTTAAAAGACACAATCCATGAGCTTAATCACAACAAAATCGTAACATATAGTACGAATTGGATTCGTAACATATATGAATTGCAATATATATATATATATATATATATATATATATATATATATATATATATATATATATATAGCAGGACGTAACATAAGAAATGGATGACATAGTACACAATATGATGACGTAGTACACAAAAAACTGGGACCACTTTTTGCTCATGAGTACCACTTTCAAAACTACTGTAATAGTAGAATGCCCAAGGTACAATTTCGAAATTGGGTAGTGCATCATCAGTTTCTCCTCTTGTCATGTTAGTCATTGCATACCTCAGAGAGCTATTTATAACTTGTCAGAAATGTCCAGATCAACTAGCCTATGTCAGCAAACGTTCTTTAGCTAGGTTTTTTAGCCCATAGATTTTGTTGTAATGTTTGAGTTACTCAACTATCACATGGCAAAATATATAGAATCGCAAGAAAATGTGTTATGAAACAGCAAAATGTTCTCTGCATCCCATGACAAAATGCGTAGAATTTCAGGAAATAAACTTTAAATCTGCTTAATGTCCCCCCCCACCCCCACCCCCGACAACAAGAGGGGTGTAAACAGTTTGCCATAAACAGTGCTTGTACCAATAAAAATAGACGTGGGGGCGCGGGATGTTCCCCAATGCTGGAAGGCAGGCCCGAGTGAAAAGGTTTGGAAACCTGAATAAGCAAACTAGAATACTTATCCCTTGCTAAGTTAGCTAGCTAACTACTCTGATCCATAATGACGCTGTGGCTAAATTCTTCCATAATTAGTGAATGTTGCTAACTATTTGCCTGTTATTACAATTTACCAGCCAAAATAAACTAACTAGATATACTACTGTCATTGCTAACAAATGCACAGCTTTAAATGGGTTTCTGACTCAGCAGGTTAGCTGGCCAGCTAACGTTAGCTATGCCTGGCTGCAACATCATCATATTGTACAAAAAGTGGCGAGCTAGCAGAAGTAGCGAATGGATGTGATTTCCAAACATATATATTATTAATTACATACCTATTAAAATGATCCACCACGCTGAGCAACACAAGTGGATGGACAACAACATTTTCTACCGCTAACTCCGGCATTTTTGAAGCAAAGTGTTTGAGGATGCTAGCTGCCTAGCTAGCTACTTCGTGTCGAATTGTTTCTTCTTCTTCTTTGGTGGGGATTATCGGCAGTTGGCATACAACGTTATGGTGCATTACCACCACCTACTGAACTGGAGTGTGGGCCAGAGACGGGTAGAAACTAAATCCTACCTGCCAGCCCTGTTTCTCTTAAAAAAGATAACAAAATATTTGAGACTATAACTAATGACGTTTTACTCAATATACTATGTAAACTAATTTCCTGTATCCCCTTCTCCCTCATACTAGATCTCAGCCTCTCACTTTCCCCATGACACTGTCCACACTGTAGCAATACATGCTCCACGGTCTCTATTTCCTTGCAATAATCACACTTTCCTGTTGGATGCTTTCCTGTCACATTTAAGGTCTTATTCAACCATCTGTGTCCCACCCTTAGTCTTGTAAAAATAGCCTCCTATTTTCTGTCCCTTCCTCTTGTCCTCCCCTCCCTGACTTTCCTCTGTAATTGAAATAAATGCCGACCCTTAGTATCTCTATTCCACTGCTCCTGCCATCTCTGCACCATCATTGTCCATATCAGGCCTTTTGCCTCTGCCTTGCTCATTGAAACTACAACATCAACATCCCCACTACTAAGTGCTTGTTTACCCAGTACATCAACTGCCTCGTTCCCCTCCACCCCCACATGGGCTGGGACCCCAAGTAAATCTTATCTGTATACCCATCTGTCTAATCCTGCCATGGGTTTGTAGCACCTCATAAAGCAGGTCTTGTCTGCTACGTGACCTGAAGGACTGGAGACTCATCAACACTGCACATGAATCAGAGCAAATAACTACTCTGTCTGGCTAGACTTTCTCCACCCACTGCAAGGCCAACAGTATGGCCATCAGCTCCCCTGTATATACAGCCATTTGATCTGTAATACGTTTCCTGACTGCCACCCCACATTCCTGCACTACAAATGCTGACCCAGTACACCATGTCCTTGGATCTTTTGAATCATCTGAGTAAATGGCCACAAAATCCTGATACACAGTATCCAGACGTCTCTTAAACAAATCAGATGGATCAACACTCTCCCTATCTTTCTCTATTCTCTCCAACACTTCTAGATCAACTACTGGAGGCGGGAATAGTTACCGTTGGACTAAACTCCCTTCCATACAGTCCCATCTCATTCTCTTGGGTATTACCCACCCACCCAGAGCTTGTGTTCTGTTTTCGCTCATGTTCCCAGCATGCCTGTAAAATCTTTCGCAGGATGAGACACCCCATGTCCCTGTAGGTTGACCTAATAATTATTTGCCAGCTGCTGTCTCCTAATCTGCATATCCCCCATCTCCACCTGTAGCGCAGCCACTAGGGAGGTCCGAAGTGCCCCACTACATATTCTGAGTCCTTGCCCCTGTTTGACATCTAGCCTTTCCAATGAGGTCCGGGCTGCCAAACCATAAGCTATACTGCCATTTTGTTTAACGACAGGAAAAAAGGAAAACATTTAATCTCCTTTAAAGCACAAATAATTTTATAGCATTAACATTATTGTTAACAGCATTAAAAGTAATGATTACTAGATAGTTATTATGGTAACAAAAGTAATACAAATAACAAAACATTATTTATAATGCTACTATTAATAATAATAGTAATAACAATATTAATCATACCATTTTTATTATAATTATAATAATCAACTTTAGAAAACACTTTTAAATCCAATTTTTAATTATCCCATTCATATTGCACACTGTTCAGTAGGTTTTTCATTTTGGACATATACAGTATATGTCTGACCCTATCCTGTGTATGTGGCAATAAAACATAAAATTATTATTATTAGTATAATTTATTTTGCACTGTACACAATTTCCTGTACAGTACATTGTGTCGCAGTAAAAAGGGGTCCATTCTACTCAGGAGCACCTCTAGTTTCCAAATCCACAGTATACAACCCAAGGAGCCTGGCTGCTCATTCTGCGGACATTAAAGAGTGGCTTATCAGCTTAAATCACTGGTGTAGCACACACCCCCACAGCCCACAAGCATTATGACGTGTTCATATGAGATTCTCCAAAGTCAGGACAATCCTTGTCCGGCAGGGAAATTTATTTTGAGTTTAAAATGTACATTCAGGGGAATTTTATAAGGAAAAAGGTTTGTTATGGGAATTTTCAAAATACTTTCAATATTATTTTCTTCCATGTCAGCTCTATGCATGGAAATGCGCTTGTCTGAAGCAAATTATCACAATTTCAAAGGAACTGTCGTGGAAAATCATCTCAGAAATATAACGCTTTATCAGAACTTGTGAAATCAAAACATGCTTTTATTTACAATTGTGTAACCATCTGGAATGTCCCACGGAACACACACCCTCCCAGAGCACTGGTTCGCTCTTTATACACAAATAGTATATTGTCACGTTCCTGACCTATTTATGTTAGTTGTTATGTGTGTTAGTTGGTCAGGACGTGAGGTTGGGTGGGCATTCTATGTTTTCTGTTTCTGTGTTGGTTTTGGGTTGCCTGGTATGGCTCTTAATTAGAGGCAGGTGTTTGGCGTTCCTCTAATTAAGAGTCATATTTAGGTAGGCGTTGTCACAGTGTTCGTTGTGGGTGATTGTCTTCCGTGTTTGTGTATGTCGCACCACAAGGGACTGTTTTCGGTTTGTTTTGTTCATCGTTGTTTTTGTGTAGCCTGTTTTCTCTATTCGTGCGTTCTTCTTGTTTCATGTAAGTTCGTCGTCTAGATCTGTCTACACCGTTTGTTATTTTTGTTAGTTTATTCAAGTTCGTGTTTTCGTTTAATAAATATGTGTTCAAACTCCACTGCGCCTTGGTTCGATAAATACTCCTCCTTTTCTGATGAAGAGAAGGAGGACCGCCGTTACAGAATCACCCACCATACCAGAGCCAAGCAGCGGAGTAAACGGAGTAAGGGACAGGAAAAGAAGGAGGAATGGACTTGGGACGATATATTGGACGGAAAAGGTTGCTACACATGGGAGGAGATCCTGGCTGGTAGGGATCGCCTCCCATGGGAACAGCTGGAGGCACTGAGGAGAGCGGAGGCTACCGGAGAGAGGAACCGGAGTTATGAGGGAACACGTCTGGCACGGAAGCCCAAAAAGCCCGTGAGTAACACCCAAAAATTTCTTGGGGGGGGGCTAAGAGGTAGTGGGCCAAGGGCAGGTAGGAGACCTGCGCCCACTTCCCAGGCTTACCGTGGAGAGCGGGAGTACGGGCAGGCGCCGTGTTACGCAGTAGAGCGCACGGTGTCTCCTGTACGAGTGCATAGGCCAGTGCGGGTTATTCCACCTCCCCGCACTGGTAGGGCTAGATTGGGTATTGAGCCAGGTGTCATGAGGCCGGCTCAACGCGTCTGGTCTCCAGTGCGTCTCCTCGGGCCGGCATACATGGCACCTGCCTTACGCATGGTTTCCCCGGTTCGCCTACATATGCCGGTGCGGGTTATTCCACCTCCCCGCACTGGTCGGGTGACCGGAAACATTCAACCAGGTAAGGTTGGGCAGGCTCAATGCTCAAGAGTGCCAGTACGCCTCCACGGTCCGGTATTTCCGGCGCCACCTCCCCGCCCCAGCCTAGTACCTACAGTGCCTACACTACGCACTAGGCTACCAGTGCGTCTCCTGAGCCCTGTTCCTCCTCCACGCACTCTCCCTGTAGTGCGTGTATCTAGCCCGGTGCCTCCAGTTCCGGCACCACGCACTAAGCCTCCTGTGCGTCTCCAGAGCCCTGTACACACTGTATCTTCTCCCCCTACTAATCCTGATGTGCTTGTCCTCAGCCCGGTGTCACCAGTGCCGGTACCTCGCACCAGGTATAGAGTGGGCTTTGAGAGTACAGTGTGCCCTGTCCCTGCTCCCCGCACTAGTAGGAAGGTGCGTATCCTTAGCCCGGGGCCTCCAGTTCCGGCACCACGCACCAGGTCTACAGTGCACCTTATCCGGCCAGAGCCATCCGTCTCCCCAGCGCCATCTGAGCCATCCGTCTCCCCAGCGCCATCTGAGCCATCCGTCTCCCCAGCGCCATCTGAGCCATCCGTCTCCCCAGCGTCGTCTGAGCCATCCGTCTGCATTGAGCCTGCAAAGCCGCCCGTCTGCCATGAGCCTGCAAAGCCGCCTGTCTGCCATGAGCCTACAGAGCCGTCCGCCAGACAGGAGCCGCTAGAGCCGCCCGCCAGACAGGAGCCGCTAGAGCCGCCCGCCAGACAGGAGCCGCTAGAGCCGCCCGCCAGACAGGAGCCGCTAGAGCCGCCAACCAGACAGGATCTGCCAGAGCCGCCAACCAGACAGGATCTGCCAGAGCCGCCAACCAGACAGGATCTGCCAGAGCCGCCAACCAGACAGGATCTGCCAGAGCCGCCAACCAGACAGGATCTGCCAGAGCCGCCAGCGAGCCATGAGCAGCCAGAGCCGCCAGAGAGCCATGAGCAGCCAGAGCCGCCAGAGAGCCATGAGCAGCCAGAGCCGCCAGAGAGCCATGAGCGTCGAGAGCCGTCAGCCTGCCATGAGCGTCGAGAGCCGTCAGCCTGCCATGAGCGTCGAGAGCCGTCAGCCTGCCATGAGCGTCGAGAGCCGTCAGCCAGCCATGAGCGTCGAGAGCCGTCAGCCAGCCATGAGCGTCGAGAGCCGTCAGCCAGCCATGAGCGTCGAGAGCCGTCAGCCAGCCATGAGCGTCGAGAGCCGTCAGCCAGCCATGAGCGTCGAGAGCCGTCAGTCAGCCATGAGCTGCCCTTCAGCCAGAAACGGCTATTTACCCAGAACTGCCCCTCAGTCCAGAGCTGTCTCTCTGTCCGGAGCTGCCTTTCAGTCCGGAGTTGCCCCTCTATCATTATCTCCCTCTCTATCTTGATCTACCTCTATATTCTTATCTATCCCTCTGTCTTGATCTATCTCTCTGTCCCGGTGCTGTCCCTATTAGTGATGTTACTAAGAAGATTTTGTGGGGGTAAAAGGAGGGTGGACATTCTTAGAGGGAGATGGAAGCTAGGATGGATTATGGTGGGGTGGGGACCTCGCCCGGAGCCTGAGCCACCACCGTGGTTAGATGCCCACCCAGACCCTCCCCTAGACTTTGTGCTGGTGCGCCCGGAGTTCGCACCTTATGGGGGGGGTAATGTTACGTTCCTGACCTATTTATGTTAGTTGTTATGTGTGTTAGTCGGTCAGGACGTGAGGTTGGGTGGGCATTCTATGTTTTCTGTTTCTGTGTTGGTTTTGGGTTGCCTGGTATGGCTCTTAATTAGAGGCAGGTGTTTGGCGTTCCTCTAATTAAGAGTCATATTTAGGTAGGCGTTGTCACAGTGTTCGTTGTGGGTGATTGTCTTCCGTGTTTGTGTATGTCGTTGCACCACACGGGACTGTTTTCGGTTTGTTTTGTTCATCGTTGTTTTTGTGTAGCCTGTTTTCTCTATTCGTGCGTTCTTCTTGTTTCATGTAAGTTCGTCGTCTAGATCTGTCTACACCGTTTGTTATTTTTGTTAGTTTATTCAAGTTCGTGTTTTCGTTTAATAAATATGTGTTCAAACTCCACTGCGCCTTGGTTCGATAAATACTCCTCCTTTTCTGATGAAGAGAAGGAGGACCGCCGTTACACATATGAGTCCACCCCATATGCAAATAAGCATACTTCCCCTACTTCTTCCTGCCATCATTATCTTTTTAGTTCAGGCTTCCTGCTTGTTCACGCATACTAACGCCCATCATCTGCTTTCAGTTAAATTATAATAGTGGCCAGACCCTCTATCTTAGTGTGTCAACAAACTCTTTTTCCCTTCCCTTCACCACTAAATCAATGCACTCTTTGTTCTGTCCCCCCTATCCTTAGGGTATCCAATTGCTTATAGGCGCCTAGGTGTCTGACACATACGTAGTGGAATGGGTAGACTATAAATCTAGTGTGTCAAAGCTTTTTCCATACATGCACTTTAAAGCACGTATGACTTTGGCCATCTGCTAATCTTTGGTTTCCTGTATTTACCAGAATGGCAAATGCACTCACATCTGCCTTCTTTTCCTATTTTCTAGTATACTCCTGTCTATTGTTTAATAGTGTGATATCTACCTACATATGTATCAATTACTCCTACATAATCCCTCCTCTTGAGGGTAATTAACCTCAAAAACTATACTAAAATGACATATAGAGAGTAGATATCAATACCAACAATTGACTAAAACATTATCAAAATAAAGCTTACAAATCACTTCTACCAAACATCTCCAATACATAAACACAGACAGGAAGAAAAGATCCAATTGAAACATAATACACTTACAAAACCCAACTAGACCAAACATCTCCAATGTGAAATAGGAGTAAAAGATCCAATCAGAAACAGTATAAAAAATAAAAATAATACAATGAATATAATAAGAAATTGAATATGAGAAAATCAAAGACCTACATGCAGTTACAAAAGAAAATTGACACAACATCATTCTAAATTTAAGCATTTCAACATGATCCTGCCTTGCAGACACCTCTCTAATTAAGTGATATCAATGATATCAACCTTTGTTTTAGAAGATCAAGGACATGGTCCATAGACACTTATTACCGGAATACCCTCTGTTACCTAACATGTTTTTGAAATTAACTTAGTCTTTAGAAGGCATAACTAGCTTTAATTAAAGGAAACCATATATATATTCATTGATATACATATCTAAAAATTCAACCAAACATACAAAAACACAAGGCCTTAAACAAAAATAGATATACTAAAATCCTTACATAGGAGCACAGTCCTCATCCTTACAGATTCTACAATCTCCTTTTTGACATTTCGCACAAAACACGGGGTCTCCGTGATGATCATGGCCTTCCACATTAAATTTTGTGCACCACTTGCACTTACGGCGCAAATGACACTTTTTGTGGACATGTACAAGTAGACATTCGCCTGAATTTGGGAATACAGCATATACAGGTAGACCATCCTTACGAAAATCATGGCAAGCATAACCACCTCCAGGAACTACTCTATATAGACAGTTTGGATTCCCAAAGGGGCAGTCCAAAGGTCCACCGACCGCATTACAAGGCTTTCCATACTTATTAGTATACTTGCCTGGGCTACCCGGTACAGGATCAATCACCACAGGAGGGTCATCTCTCCTTACAGACATCTATTTAACTGTTGTCTGAACCACAATTGACTTTACCAGGGGTATAACACAACAAATGCAATACCCAAAGCCAACAACCCTCCTCCCAACATGATGGTCATCCTAGCAAACATGGCTCCCCACTTTCCTAACGCTAGATCCAACCAAACTCATACATGAGTCTAAACATTTTCATTACATTTACATCAGCATTAGCCTTTACTTCTGCTCGTAATCCTTTGAGTTTGGCCATAGCAATATTGTGAATAAAGGTGCAACAGTCATCCCCAAACATGACACAAACTCCACCCTTCTCCACTAAGAGCCAATTAAGTATAGTTAATGAATCCCAGTTGGTTATAGCCAATAAAATTAATCCACTCTAAGTTCTAATTTGGTGTTATCCACAGAAATATAGATTCAAATCCTGATTTAACCTCATCTCTGGCCTTGAAATCCCTAGGTAGACCTCTAAGCAGTCCAATTGCATTAAGGTATATCTCAGGATCCTTCTCATAAGCCCTTTTAACTCTAGGTTTTACATAGTCATCATGGGGTGATTTAATAATCGTAACCTATTTAATTGCTCTAAGGCACAAAGACCAATCCATCCATCAGGCAATACATTCAACAGTTAGTTTTTTCCACATATCCAGAAACTATCAGCAATACCTCTGTCTTGATTTTTCAACATAGTAAGAGATGGCGCAACCTGAGTTATGTAACTACACAACCCTTTTCTATTCATAATCAACCCTTTATCATTACTTTTACGAACTCCCGCATTCTCTAACACCCAAATAGTATCACATTCTACAGTGGTGTTTCCTACATCAATTCCTTCGGTGTGGTGTCTGTAAAAACATTCATATTTTCCTTTAACCACGATACCTCTGTCTAATTGAGGTACATTTAATTCAGTTCTAATATTATAGGCAACACAATCATTGTCTCCCAGCATGGTCTCATTCAACATAGTTTTACCCCTAGTACTTACCCAGAGCAATCCTACATTTTATGTCACACAAGGGAATAGAATACTTTCTATTGGTACAATAGTCATTTTTCCAACTTACACAGTTTTTAAATGATGCTGGTTCAGAGACTATTAAAAGATCAGACAAAGGTGATTTTCTTCACAAAATACAATTGTCCATTCTGTGTCTGTTTGTCATATACTTAGCCCATTCGTATCACTCCTTCTTCACTACTTCTTCTCGTGTGGTGTCCTTGAGTGCTTCTGATTCTGATATATCTAATTCTGTTGCTTTTTCAATGTTCTTATCTTGAGGTAGATCATTAAAATTTATCAGAAAGTTTCAAATATCAGTAAAAACTCTCCTGACTGATGTCTCAGGTTGCTTTGTTGGCACGGTGGTCTGCTTGGTAAGGGCAGTCGATGTCATCTAGTGGTAGCTACTGTGGTCGTCACAGCAGCCGCCACCCTTGTTGTTGTCACAGGTTCTTCCTGTTCCTTCAACTGGTTCAATCTGATTCATGATGAGCACCCTCTCGTCTTTTTCTTTGATTAATGTCAGGTCACATCCTTTCGGATCCCAAACGACTTGTCCCTTTGTTTGGTGATATGTCCATCCACAGAGTGCCATCTCCGATAAGGGTTTGATCCTTATGATTGAGATAGACTTCAGTTCTCCTGCTTCTGTTATAAATTGAGGTGGAACATAGATTCTAACCTTGTCAGTCTTTTTGGATTGTTCGGCTGATTCCATTCTTTTCTTCCTGCTCCCACCATACATCTTGATTGTGCATTAGTCTGTTGTTTCTATACTAGCATTCACTGTTACTTCTGTTATGTCAATGTCATTATTCTTTTGTTGTTCTAACATCAATTGTCTGTAAAGGAGGCCATTCAAAAGTTTAAAAGTCAATTGTGGGGTAATCCCCATTTTCTTCAGCTTGCGGGACTTTTCCTCCTCTTTCTTCACCTGAGGCTCCCTCCTCAGGCCGGACTTAACTTCCATCTGGAAGGTTTTCAATTTTAGGGAAGAAATGTTCTCATTCTGTTCCTTGTGAGGCCTCTCCTCCTCTTCTGGGTGCATTAGTCGGTGCACGTGTCATATTTTGGCTTTCACTTGATTTACTGTTTTCTTGGCTCCTCCCTGGCGTCTCAATCGTTTCCGCTGCTCCTGCTCCCTCCAGGCTCCCTCCTGGTGAATCAGCATCCTCTGTGTCCTCATCTCTATGTGGTTGTATCCTTCTCTCTGTTGGACTCAGCTGCAGTGGTTCAGATGGTACCACGTCTGGCTTCCTTTCACTTGGACTGCTGTTTTTGTGGCTGTTGCCACCTCGTAGGGTCCTTCTCTCCTCGGTGGATCCCACTTCCTCCGGAACCCTCGAACGTGGACTAGATCTCCTGGTATCACTGGGAGAGGTCCTTCTGGTCCCCTTGGATCATCAAACACAGAACCTCTCATCCTGGTTCAGGTTTCTGCCTACTTTCTGTGAAGCATTCATACTTAGAGACTTATGGCCTCTGTTCTATGATTGCACCATACATCCTCTTACTTCCATCACTCATCACACAACAAACAGACATTCCAGCTGAAGCTGGCGAACCCCTCTCCTTCTGGTTTCCTAAACATAAGACTTGGAAAACAACAGACAAAACATAACAGCATTGACAATGTTATGTGTTATGCATAAATATATTCATGCAAACTGAAATCTGAGACCATGACAATTCCCACTCTCTCTTTACCTGACTCTATGCCTCCAGGATACTTTTCTGCTGGACTCCACAAAAATAAAAGCCCTAAAAAGCTTCCTCATGCTTCCACCCAGTCTTCCCCTTTCGGCCCCAAATCATGTCATTTTTTACTTAGTTTCCCATCTGCTCCATTTCAACTGATAATCATGTGCATAACCTACAATTAACATTATCTCTTCTTGAATTAATTCAACACTGTATATGCTTTCATATCAATCCCTTTAACATGTTTGTTTAGAGTATAATATCCTATCATCTATTCTTTTTCACATGATGCATTAAAAAATGAAACAAGTAGCCCCCAAACTCAACCCAGTATGTCTATATTGGAATCTAGTCTCTCTCTCTCTGATTCCACATCCTCTGTCATGGTGTTTTCAAGCTCACCCATTATTCAGCTAGACCTCACTTCTCGTGAGACTTATGTACCCACCAAAGAGAGACATGAAGATCTTTACCACTGTAGTGCTGTAAGAAGTATACCACCAGCCTGGTGTATCTTGATGTACACTCAGTCTCCAGAATGCAGCCCAAACCCTTCCATTTCTGGCTGTTTTTTCCTGAGGACATACACACTAACACATGGGTTATTTCCTGACAACAGACTTTTCTTGTTATAGCAATATCACTAAATCTTAATTCTTAATAACAGCCCTATGTAACCATTCTGCCTCAAATACCTGACCTCCTGCCACAGAAATATTCATAATGATAGTCAAATGATGGTCCCTACATCAACTGCTGTACAATAACATGTAATCAGTCAAATGTCTTCCAGTTGGATTAATATCCAATCCTATCAAAACTAAGTAATAAGTTTCTTAAACTTTTGCTCTAGTGTTCAAAATGCCACCACTTATTCTTTTTACCATATCTTTAGATATGTGAATTGTTCTATTTACTTTAGAATTGTCCCTATATTTTACACAGCCAGCTGTCTTTCCTTTTCTGTGAATTATCTCTATTATTATACATAGTTTCTAGAAATAACACCCCTTCACTACCATTACCTTCATTTATGAGTCCCCTAACCCATAACAGCCATTGTTTGATACATACTTAAAACATCCTTAAGTCAATTTATATATCATTTATATCAGTATCAGTCCCTCCTCAGGAACATATACACAACCTTATGTTCCTCAAAACAAAAATAAATTGACCAAACGAGAAAAAGAGAGAAATTTTTTTTTAATAATAATTACACATTTGCAATAAATTTCCACTATTTGTAATGTAATTAAACCTGGAGAAAACGTCCATCTGTTTCATTCTATGCCCATGTTATTATTGGTCTCTTTCTTCTTCATTCTTGGGTATCATCGCACAACAGACTACCTTTTTATTCAATTAAACATTAGATTTTATCATTCCAATTCCAATGACATTATAAAAAAAAAAATTAAAAAAAAACCTTATCTAAAATTCTGTAAGTTTTGTCAACCTCCTTGTCTCAGGATTAGTTTCCAGAGCTTCCCTAAGCCTATTAACGTTAAACAGTTCTATATTCAAATAACTAAACAGTTCTTTTTTAAATACTTTTTCCAATCCAATATTCAGGATAACAGTCCTTAGTGTTTACTTTAACTCAAATTTGACCCTATCTATCCAATACACATCATCCCTTTAATAATTAACATTTATACTAAACACTTTTATTACCAGTACTATCTATTTTCCCAATAGCCCTTTTGTCTCAGTTTCTCTCATGAATGGCCTGATAATAAAAAGGTCAGTACCCCAATTCCTTTAAGTCATTATTCTCCCAACAAATATAATGTCATTTCATCATGTCTTTTTTTTTTTTTTGGTACAGTTCACAGGTCATCAGACACAGTTGTCCCTCACTATTCAGTCGGTTAGGGGGGGTTTGAGCTCCACACCCACTTGTAGTGATATTCTCTCCCATGCCTTAAAGCATTCTGACATCACCTTTTATGATAATTCCCTTATTCTACCGGTGATTTCTCAGACGAATTACAGATGATGTATTTATCAACATAACCCTCACAGAGACCCACACTCCAATAAACCCTTTGGAGTAACTTTCATCACTTTTTATATGCAGAATGAACAAAGCACATTTGTGTATTTACCCAAAGACCATAACCCCAGGGAACTGATAATTTTACCTATGAACTCATGTTATATCAAAAATATAAATTAAAATAAACCTATTTGAATAACTTATTCAATTTAAGGGTACAACTCTTCATAATTTTCCCAGGGACAGATTTTCAAAGTAATTATACAGTTTGAATAGAGTCTGGTGTCTTAAAACTTCTTCAGGCTGCAGGGTGAATATTGAAAAAACTGGAAAATATGTGCACATTTTCAAACGGCCTCTTAAGAAATGTTTTATTTTACAATATGCATATATTTACTACTGTTGGATAGATAACAGTCTATAGTTTCTAAAAAGGTTTGAATTATTTCTCTAAGTCGAACAGAAATATTTTTACAGCCATTTTCCCAGCCGAATTGAGATTTCCAAAATGCGATGTGTCTCTTTAAGACTTTGTCTATAAAAGGTCATTACACTTAGGACCGTAGAAAGACGTCATACGCCTTCATCAGGGTGTAATGCGGAAGTGAGAATTGAAAGGAGTCGAATATCTCGTCCATGGACTGAATACCACACCTTCTTGTGAGACCTGCGCAGTTAAAAAAAAATTCCGGGCGCGAAGCAGAATTTGGTCTCGGCTACTGGAAGAAGGTCGATAACGGTGAATATGATCTCTGACTTCGATATTATTTGATACATGTCACAAAATCATCCTAAAGTATGTTTTTTCAATATACTTTAATTATATTATTGCAATTTATTCTGGACTTTAGACGTGATGTTTTGGAAGAATGTTTTGAAGACAGAAAGTTTAGCGCCGCATAGCCGTGGTGCTTGCTAACCAAAGAGGGAAATATTTCGTTCTGGAACCCAACTAAAGACTGTACTGGACATTGGACCCCGTTACAACATTCTGATGGAATATCAACAAAGATAAGGACCCAATTTGGGATGCTTTTTCATATATCTGTCGAACTGTTGTATGCTAACTGTGCTAACTGTGCTAGGCTAGCGCTTGACTAGAATCAATGCTGCCTTATGCTAGCTTATGTTGTTAGCTAATATAACGATATATTGTGTTTTCGCTGTAAAACACTTCAAAAATCGGAAATATTGGCTTTATTCACACGATATCTGTCTTTCATTAGCTATCCACCATATGTTTTTCTGAAATGTTTTATGAGGTGTAATTAGTAGTCGACGTTGGTGTATGTATTTTCTCTGGCTACTCCCGTCTGGATTCAGACTGTAGCTATGTGGTAGCATTTATGGTAGCATCAATGTAAAACTGATTTATAGCTAAAATATGCACTTTTTATGAACAAAACATAGATTTATTGTGTAACATGTTATATGACTGTCATCTGAGGTAGTTTTTTCTGGGTTCTTTAGGTTGGTTTTAGTTTATTTCGGTTGGCTTGTGCATGCTACTTGAATCATAATTCATACATCATAATCATATTCATACGTGTCTGTCCACTTTTGTATTTGGTGGTGAGCTAACATAAATATATGTGGTGTTTTCTCTGTAAAACATTTAAAAAATCGGACATGTTGGCTGGATTGACAAGATGTTTATCTTTCAAATGCTGTATTGGACTTGTTAATGTGTGAAAGTTAAATATTTTAAAAAAATAGATTTTGAATTTCGCGCCCTGCAGCTGTTGTCATTTTCGTTCCGACGTCGGGCTTGCAGCCCAAACAGGTTAAACATTTTATAAGTAAATCCCACCTGTTCCAACAATTTCTAGTAAAAGGTGATCAGTCTTTCACAGGAAATTCCTAGGATTCAGGGCATTTTGACACCATTAATATGTTTCCACTCTCCCTTTCTTTAGGAGCCAGCAGCATACCACCCTGCATACCACTGCTGGCTTGCTTCTGAAGCTAAGCAGGGTTGGTCCTGGTCAGTCCCTGGATGGGAGTCCAGATGCTGCTGGAAGTGGTGTTGGAGGGCCAGTAGGAGGCACTCTTTCCTCTGGTCTAAAAAAAAAAAAAAAATATCCCAATGCCCCAGGGCAGTGATTGGGGACACTGCCCTGTGTAGGGTGCCGTCTTTCGGATGGGACGTTAAACGGGTGTCCTGACTCTCTGAGGTCATTAAAGATCCCATGGCACTTATCGTAAGAGTAGGGGTGTTAACCCATGGTGTCCTGGCTAAATTCCCAATCTGGCCCTCACACCATCATGGTCACCTAATAATCCCCAGTTTACAATTGGCTCATTCATCCCCCTCCTCTCCCCTGTAACTATTCCCCAGGTCGTTGCTGCAAATGAGAACGTGTTCTCAGTCAACTTACCTGGTAAAATAACGGTAAAAAAATAAATAAAAAAAAATAAAAAAGAAACAACTTAAATACATTTTTCAAAAACATGTCCATCCTTTTGCATACCCAATTTGAAACTGAATTGGAAAAAACCCTTCCAATAAATCTACTAATGCATATTCATTCCCAGTACATGGTGTACTTACTAGTGAACCATAAGCCAATAATCGCAAAGGGACTGGACTCACTCATCCAGAACTCCATGTTTTAGCCTTATCCAGATATTTTTATTTTTAAAGCGGCTGACTTTAATTAACTGCTTTCCACAGTAATGCAGTCTCCAATGACATTGTTGACCAGAGAAGATTAAAAAACCCTTTTTTTTCTTATTTTTTCTGGAAAAGAAAGTGTACATATCGTTAATATTCACAATGTTACCTTTTAGTCAGCAAACCAATAATTTTACTTATCCATAGATTTTATTCTAAAGCGTCTTTAACAGTTCCAGAGAATTGTGGTATAGAATGTCTAACAATTAAAATTCCATCGTTACTCTACTAGATGTCAAGTCAAACGTGATCTAATACTTCTTCTTGACCACATATAAACTGTAATCTCTATGAAACACTCATTGTTCGCTCAGAGACTATACACCGCCAAGTAAAAAATTCCATTCTCATTAACCTCAAACCGATTAGTTGTTTGTTATTTTGACAAGGATATAAACTCTTGTGTAGCGGCATTTCCTACTACCGCACTAAGTTCTAATGTCACATTACACTAATTTTCCCCATACCCGATATACCCATATTCAAAACATAGAGCTATTTTCTTATTCGTTCTTAGATATTTTCAATAGTTCTGCTAATCACCCGCACGTCTGCGAGGACTAGAGGAACCACACACACAACCTGATCGCAATGTATTTTCTGATGATAGAATGTTGACATCAGAACGCCTGCAAATCGAGCTTCACATTTTGGTCCCATGTGACTGTGCCTCCCTTGTCCTATTCATCCTGTTTATCAGGTAATAGTGTCCTTCTCTCTCTATTCTATGGAAACAGTCATTTTGTTGTCATGCCACTAATTATTTATTTATTTTTCCTAAATACTCCCATGTATTATACACCTTTTATTTACTATTTTTCCAAGGTAGAGCTAATCCCCTTTCCAATTAAAAATTAATTTGTCACATCACTTAATTTCTCTTATCAAAGCATGCTCTATATAGTACAGACATTATTTCTGAATACTACAGATGACTTAATGTCTTATTCTAGTACAGTACTTCAAATATCACTGTGTTTTTACCTTTACAGATATCATTATTTATTCATTTTATAGTTCTAATCAATTTTATGATTACATTTACATTACATTTAATCATTTAGCAAATGCTCTTATCCAGAGCGACTTACAAATTGGAAAGTTCATACATATTCATCCTGGTCCCCCGTGGGAATTGAACCCTCAACCTTGGCGTTGTACGCACCATGCTCTACCAACTGAGTCACACAGGTCCACTGCCCGCTCCGTTAAGATCTCTATCTAACGTCTTACTTTTACCTTTATTAATTTATTTTGTCTATACTTTCTTACCTCTTCTCTATATTCTTATTATTTCATTGTCTTTTATCCCATTTACTGTTTAATTCCCGATTCACGGTTTTAGTGAAACAAACCTCTCATATTCTGGTCTCTGTCCTTCAGGCTATTTTTAGACCGCAGTCTCTGTGGGTACAGAGTGATCGACGGCCTGTTTTTTTTCCTCTTCCTTTGTTACACCGTTCGTGAATCCTTAATCTGTCCTGAATTTCACTATTTATCACTATTTATCTTAACTAACCTAGATTCGTTTTTAACTTTATAGTACAATTTCAATTTATCGACGATTCTACTTTCTGTTTTGTTACACACTTTTCTATTCGTTTTTATACTATTTGGTTTAAACCTCTTTTATTATCTTTATGGTTATTTATTTTAACACCTTTTTTAGTATTCTATTATGGTCGCTTATTACTTTATCACATCAGTGTTTTTATCCTTGATTATAACTTATTTTACTTCGATGTTCCTTAATTTTGTTCCATCTGCCTAATAGCAGTTAACTGCACCCTTCTACAACTCTATACTCTATTCACAGGAGGGCTGCGCGCTCCCTCTTCTGGCCGTTCTGCCTACACATACACACAACCTGTCCTTTCTTTCTTCCTAATGTTCTATCTCTACACAGATCTACTCATTTCTTACAACATTATCATTCATCCTTTTATGTTTCATCCGTTCATTCAATCCCTTTGTTTTTACCTCAAAACAACTCAGTCTTTCTTTATTGACTTAATTCACTTCCTCCTACATAAGCCTAGACTTCTAGGATTTCTACAATATGACGAGACTACTGTCTAATCGGATCAGCTTGTCTTCATATTCTATTCACCCCCCCAATACTGATCTTTACTTCTATTATTAGAGTAGTATTGTGGCGTGACCTACTGAATTACAAAACCCTGTTAGCTAGACAGAGCGTTTTTTTATTCGCAGGATTTCTTTTGCATTTGAACGCCGCACAATCGGGCAAACGTTTTTCCTACAACCTAATATTTATAAGCTACTTTTGCAGTTGAACGCCGCACAATCGGACTAACATTCTTTCTGCCTTCTAAATATTCACCAACAGACCCTTCTGCCGAATATCCCACCCAATCAGACCTCTTTAAAAATGTTCCTTTTTTAAAGAGCGGTATCGTGGCTTCCTAACTACTTATTTATGCAGTTCTCTGTTATCTTTAGAGCCGTTATTCATAAGTAACCTTTCCAAGCATTCCTTCTACTAATTTTATTGAAGAGGTATCACAGGATTTTCTACCTACATTATCTGTTTTTACCGTATGGGCTGTCCCACATTATAGCCAGCCATCTCAGCCAGATGGCGCAAACAAGCACATCATTTAAGCTACACATTCGAACGGTCTGATCAGAACAAGCGCATGCTCCGCTAAACACCTAACACAAGCAAAGTTCACATCGCCTATTCAATCATTCTCTATACATGCGCATGCATTTATATTTAATACAATTCCCCAAATTACACATACATGCAAATTTATTTGAATTCAAAAGTTCTTTCGTTTTTACTGGTTTCTTTTTAGGAAATTTGAAAGAGAGACTTACATGGCGCCCCTCTCGCTGAGACAGGATCTCTGAAGCAATCCATACAAACATTTCAACTATGTAAGAACAAGCTTACCTTTTTATAGTTGTGGCCATAGTGTTTGCAAGATTGTCCAAAGAAACTATCTCCAGCCCTGAACGCCATTCCTCAGTCCCTGTCCCTCCTGGCAAGCTCGCCAAATCTGTCGTGGAAAATCATCTCAGAAATATAACGCTTTATCAGAACTTGTGAAATCAAAACATGCTTTTATTTACAATTGTATAACCATCTGGAATGTCCCGCGGAACACACACCCTCCCAGAGCACTGGTTCGCTCTTTATACACAAATAGCATATGAGTCCACCCCATATGCAAATAAGCATACTTCCCCTACTTCTTCCTGCCATAATTATCTTTTTAGTTCAGGCTTCCTGCTTGTTCACGCATACTAACGCCCATCATCTGCTTTCAGTTAAATTATAATAGTGGCCAGACCCTCTATCTTAGTGTGTCAACAAACTCTTTTTCCCTTCCCTTCACCACTAAATCAATGCACTCTTTGTTCTGTCCCCCCTATCCTTAGGGTATCCAATTGCTTATAGGCGCCTAGGTGTCTGACACATACGTAGTGGAATGGGTAGACTATAAATCTAGTGTGTCAAAGCTTTTTCCATACATGCACTTTAAAGCACGTATGACTTTGGCCATCTGCTAATCTTTGGTTTCCTGTATTTACCAGAATGGCAAATGCACTCACATCTGCCTTCTTCTCCTATTTTCTAGTATACTCCTGTCTATTGTTTAATAGTGTGATATCTACCTACATATGTATCAATTACTCCTACAGAACTCAGTCCGGCTTTGAACTTACTCTTGAAGTTGTAATAGTAGAATGCACAAGGTGCAATTTCAAAATCGGGTAGTGCATCATCAGTTCCTCTTGTAATGTAAGTCATTGCATACCTTAGAGAGCTATTTATAACTTGTCAGAAATGTCCAGATCAACTAGCCAATGTCAGCTAACGGTTTTTAGCTAGGTTTTTTAGCCCATAGATTTTGTTGTAAGAGGTTTAGCCGATAGGGTTAAAGCTTATTTCCTGCAATTCTACACATTTTGTCATGGGGTGTAGAGAACATATTGCAGTTATAAAGCTAATTTTCTGGCAATTCTATACATTTTGCCATGTCTAATGTGTATTCATGTGATATTTGGGTCAGGACCGGTCATTGCCACTCTGCCGCCCTAGGTGAGACCAAAAAAGGCCAATGATTGGTTCAGATTTGGTCTGGACCGGACCAACAATCAATGTCGGTGAATGTGGAATTCAAGGCTGGTCCAGACTGCACCAAAAAAGAAATCCAAAAGGCTTTGGAGTCAGTCCGTGCTTACTGAGCAGCCTACAGTGTTGTCTGGAATTAAATTGTATGGATGCCTATTTATGTGGCAAGCCTACCGTTTGTAGAACACCAACAACAAAAAAGATGTCCGGTCCAGACAGGACCAAAAAAAGCTGTCCAAAAGACATTGGCTCGTGCTTACTGATGTGTAGCCTACCATGTCTGCTTGCAATGCAATTTTATGAATGCTCATCTGTGTTGTAGGTCCACCGTTTGTAAAACAGGCCATTGCATTGGCTTTATTAGTCCTGATTCCTGTGACTAATCAACTTGGCTATTTAAGCTCTTAATATCAGCTACCCAAAAGTATCTGGACACCTGCTCATCGAACATCTCATTCCAAAATCGTGGGCATTAATATGGAGTTGGTCACCTCTTTGCTGCTATATCAGCCACCACTCTTCTGGGAAGGCTTTTCACTAGATGTTGGAACATTGCTGTGGGGACTTGCTTCCATTCAGCCACAAGAGCATTAGAGAGGTCGGGCACTGATGTTGGGCGATTAGGCCTGGCTCGCAGTCGGCGTTCCAATCATCCCAAAGGTGTTCGATGGGGTTGAGGTCAGGGCTCCGTGCAGACCAGTCAAGTTTATCCACACTGATCTCGACAAACTATTTCTGTATGGACCTCATTTTGTGCACAGGGGCATTGTCATGCTGAAATAGGAAAGGGCCTTCCCCAAACTGTTGCTACAAAGTTGGAAGCAGAATTGTCTAGAATGTCATTGTATGCTGTAGCATTAAGATTTTCCTTCACTGGAATTAAGTGGCCTAGCCCAAACCATTAAAAACAGCCCCAGACCATTATTCCTCCTCCACCAAACTTTACAGTTGGCACTATGTATTCGGGCAGGTAGCATTCTCCTGGCATCTGCCAAGCTCAGATTTGTCCATTGGACTGCTAGATGGTGAAGCGTGATCCATCACTCCAGAGAAGGCGTTTCCACTGCTTCAGAGTCCAATGGCTGGGAGCTTTACACCACTCCAGCCGACACTTGGCATTGCGCATGGTGATCTTAGGCTTTTGTGTGGCTGCTCGGCCATGGAAACCCATTTCATTACATTCCCGACGAACAGTTATTGTGCTGAAGTTGCTTCCAGAGGCAGTTTGGAACTTGATAGTGAGTGTTGCAACCGAGGACAGACAATTTTTTACGAGCCACGCAATTCAGCACTCGGTGGTCCCGTTCTATGAGCTTGTGTGGCCTAACACTTCGCAGCTGGTCAGAAATTTGACAAACTGACTTGTTGGAAAGGTGGCATCATATGACGGTGCAACATTGAAAGTCACTGAGATCTTCAGTAAAGCCATTCTACTGCCAATGTTTGTCTATGAAGATTTTTCATTGCTGTGTGCACGATTTTATACACCTGTCAGCAAGGGGTGTGGCTGAGATAGCGGAATACATTAATTTTAAGGGGTGTCCATATACTTTTGTATATATAGTGTATTTTCTTTTTCGCTATGATCAGCTTGTCAAAAATGGACAGATACAAACTTAATACCACTGATCATGACACCCGGGTGAAACTCCTGGACAACATTTGTGATTGTCCATTCCTTATTGTCCATTTTACTTTGACCTGTCCTGTTTTTAGGATATGTTTGTCAACATGACAGCAAATGTTTTATTTGATTGGGTGCCATTTAGTTTAAGCTATTTGATCGGAGAAACCTGCATGATATAAAAAGTGTCCATCTCATTACATTGTCATACATTTTATCTCCAGCCTATAGGCTACATAAAATGCAACATACTCTTTCGACCATATCCTATATTTGCTACATGATTTATGTTAGAGCACCACAGCAACAACTCTCCCCAACAGCACCCTGGAGAGGTGGGCTGGAAATGGACAAGCAAAATATTTTGCACCACTGCCTTTGACAAAGTGGGCACTGCTTATCACAGGGTGGCATCACCTAAAAAGCTGGTTGAGATAAATTGTTACTGTTTTTGGGAAGAATTATGTGAGGTTTCATGTCGTCAATCTCCCGCCGAAGGTGGCTGCCTAATTCTGCCTAATGAACGGTCAGGCCGTGATTTGACTAGATCAAACATTACAACAAAATCGATTGGCTAAAAAACAAGAGGGGTGTGAAGTGCTTGTGCCAATAGAAATTGTTTGGGAACCCTGAGCTATAACATAAGGCAGTGGCGACCTGTCAATTCAGGGCACGTGGGGCAGAGCCCCACCTGTTTTGAGCCCCACCTGTTTAACAAAAATAAAAAATACATATTATTATGATTATTATTTGAATTAGATTTTTTGCCTGTTTTGCATGTTATTTCGGTATTAATACATGTCACATATCAGTTTGCAAACAAAGTAAAAAAAAAACAAAAAAAACATGCTGCTTTCTTGAGGAAGGCAGCTCCAAAATGTAGGTGTTTCAGGCTAGCTCAATGCTTTCTGTGGTGGGGCAGCCAGCGGGAAAATACGGAGTGTAGGGGTTGGTAATGTTCACTAATTGCGCTGTGACTGGCTCAGTGTTCTGTCACTCATGGGACACTAGGTCACCGCAAATTCTACGGGGAGAGCTCAAAAATGCAAGCCCATTGGGTGCTGCCAGACAGTTACATAAGAAGTGCCCATCCAAGAAGATTCAAGGTCATTGGCCACAGATAAAATGACGTCAAATCACATTATATCTATCGTAGCGATGATTGGACATATCTTCAAAATCTTAGCTAGCAAGCTAGAAGTCATCATCATGAATCAAGCTGACAATCTACTGGCAACTTTTAAATTCTTGTCATATGAAGAGAAATTATAGATAAAAATGTATCGGTGCTCATCGGCCATTGGACATAAATATTACACAACAAGTTGGAAATCGTTAATTCAACAATGAGTGGTTTGGAAGGAATCAGTGGCTAACTGCAAGCATTGCAAAGCAATCACTAGCGAGTGGGTGTATGGTCCAAGTCTGGGTTTAAGGGTCTGTCAATCCAGCACTCCAGTCAATCCAGCACTGCGCTCAAAACGACTGGAAACTCAGAACTGGGAAACCTCAGACTTCAGTGAGTTCAAGACAACTGGGAACTGGGAGCTCCAATTGGGAAATGATGCTTTGAACGGTCTTCCAACTCGGAATTGCAAGTCGGGAACTTGGGCCTCTTTCTAGAGCTCCGACCTGAAGATCACTGACGTCATGAGTTCCAAGTTGTCTTGAAAGCACCATGAATCCAGAGAATGCCAGACTTTGACGACAAAATCTAAACACAAAATTTGCCCACGAAAGACTGCCGTGCCACCTTCCTGTTCAAGTGAGCTGAGCACAATAAGGTGAGTCCAAAAATGTCTTGTAAGCTGCTGCATAAATTATGTAATATGCCATGGAGATTTGTATACTGTAGCTAAGAAAGTAATACTAAGTGTATGTTGTGTAGTAAGCTGTTAGTAGACCATGTGCCTCACCATAATAATTTGGTCCCTTTTCCCCTCATAACTTAGCCTACTGTTCTGACTTGGTGGTGCACATGTAGCCTATAGCCTGTTTTAGAGAAATGTCATCATTGAATATTGTAAAGCTTTCATTGTCTGCTTATATGCCCCCTTTATTTATCGTACGGTTCTGATTTGGTGTAGAGAATACTGTAAGAACGGCCCATGTTCTGAATTCTGTCGCTGTACATTTCAAAAGTGCTGAACAAATAGTTATACTGACTATGTCCGTCCTAGCTCGCTCAATAATGTCTTAATCGAAATTACGGATTGCCTCTTATCCGCTCGTCGTCCGGTTATGCCATAGTTTGTACATCTCAATTGTCAGTAGAAACCACATTTGTTCAAGTCAGTCAGCCACATCAGCTATGTTTTTTAAAAAGCCAATAAATGAGGCTGAATGAACCGTTTTGCTGCCAGACAAGGCTCTGCTGATAGCAAGGAGTAGCAGAAAGGTGTTGGGATTGCTGTTGGAACAGCTTTATGTAGGCCCTAACAGTTTGTGGGCACCGTTTGTCACCGTTATTATACAATTAATGTATTTTTGTCACGACTTCCACCAAAGTTGTTCCCTCTCCTTGTTCGGGCGGTGTTCGGCAGTCGACGTCACCGGCTTTCTAGCCGCCACCGATCCATATTTCATTTTTCCTTTTGTTTTGTCTGTTTACACACCTGGTTCCCATCTCATTATTATGTTCCTTATTTAACCCTCTGGTTTCCTTTTCTGTTTGTGCCGTGATTGTCTTTCGTGTATTCCGGTGTGTTGTATTTTGAGTCCTGTTTTGTCCTTGTTTGGAACAGGATTTTGTTACGTTTTGGATTAAGTAAATCAGTGATTGTTACTCTTACCTGTGTCCTGCGCCTGACTCCTTCGCTATCTTTTAGATAGACTCTGACAGAATCATGCACCTCTTACATGGAGTCAGCAGGTGCAGCCAGCCCTCCGCTTCAAATGGAGGAGCGCGTTCAGCAGCACGCGACCATGCTGCAGAGTCTGGGTACAGCCATGGATTGCGTGCTGCAAACCATGGACCGATGGGAGAGAGGGGATTTTCCCGTGAACCCTGTGTCGTCTCCTCAGGTTCCACCACTACCTACCGTGATGTCCACCTCTCCGTCATCAGGATCCAGTGGGATTCAGCTCTCGCTCCCGAGGGCGTATGATGGGACAGCTGCCGGGTGTCAGGGGTTCCTACTCCAGCTGGAGCTCTACCTGGCATCTGTCCAGCCAGCCCCTTCGGTACGAGAGAGAGTGAGCGCCCTCATCTCCTGTCTTACCGGTAAAGCCCTGGAATGGGCCAACGCCATCTGGGACAGGGAAGGTCAGACGTTGGATGATTATGAGGAGTTTGCCCGCCGTTTCCCGGCGGTATTCGATCATCCCCCGGAGGGGAGAGCGGCCTATTTCATCCACGTCAGGGGATGAAGAGCGCTCAAGATTTTGCGCTGGACTTTAGAACTCTGGCGGCCGGCGCGTGATGGAATGAGCGGGCCCTGATCGATCACTACAGGTGTAGCTTACGAGAGGACGTTCGTCGGGAGCTAGCTTGCAGGGACACCACCCTTACACTGGACCAGCTGGTGGACCTATCGATCCAGTTGGATAACCTGTTGGCCTCCCGCGGATGTCCTGATCGGGGTCCGTCAGCTCCATCCCCCAGCGCTCCTGATCCAACGCCTATGGAGTTGGGAGGCGCTGCAACGAGGGGGACCGGAGGGGGGACCATTCCCTGCACCAACTGTGGCCGCAGAGGGCACACTGCTGGTCGGTGCTGGGGGGGGTTCCCCAGGAGGTAGAGGTAGCAGGCAGAGTGCTGGTGGGTCATCCCAGGTGAGTAGGCACACCACTCACCCAGAGCTCCCTGTTGCACACATGTGGTTGTCGATAGAATTTGCCAAGTTTTCCCCGCGTTCCCAGCATAAGGCGCTAGTAGATTCAGGCGCAGCTGGGAACTTTATCGACCGTTCCTTTGCTATGAGATTAGGGATCCCTATTGTGTCTGTTGATGTTCCCTTCCCTATACATGCCTTAGACAGTCGTCCTTTGTGGTCGAGGCTAATTAGGGAGGTCACAGCTCCGCTCACTATCATAACGCAGGAGAATCATTGGGAGCGAATTAGTCTCTTCCTAATCGACTCTCCTGCGTTCCCTATTGTGTTGGGGATTCCCTGGTTGGCTTCGCATGATCCCACTATTTCGTAGCAACAGAGGGCTCTCAAGGGATGGTCCCGTCAGTGCTCAGGGAGGTGTGTAGGTGTTTCCTTAGGTGCCACTATTCCCCCCGAATATGCCGATTTGGCACTCGCCTTCTGTAAAAAGACTCAATTACCATCCCATCGACAGGGGGATTGTGCGATAGATCTCTTGGTAGAAGTTGCACTTCCCAGGAGTCACGTGTATCCTCTGTCACAGGAGGAGACGGCGGCTATGGAGATATATGCCACCGAATCTCTGGAACAGGGATACATTCGGCCTTCCATCTCACCTGTCTCCTCAAGTTTATTTTTTGTGAAGAAGGATGGAGGTTTGCGCCTGTGTATTGATTATCGAAGTTTAAATAAGATCACGGTAAAATACAGTTACCCGCTACCGCTCAAGGGCAGTACAAAACGAGTCATTACACGGGGCGCGCTTCTTCACAAAATTGGACCTCAGGAGCGCTTACAACCTGGTGCGTATCCGGGCGAGAGATGAGTGGAAGACAGCATTTAGCACCACTTCTGGGCATTATGAGTACCTCGTCATGCCGTACGGGTTAATGAATGCTCCATCAGCCTTCCAATCCTTTTTAAGATGAGATTTTCAGGGACCTGCACGGGCAGGGTGTAGTGGTGTATATAGATGACATTCTAATATACTCCGCTACACGCGCCGAGCATGTGTCCCTGGTACGCAGGGTGCTTGGTCGACTGTTGGAACATGACCTGTACGTCAAGGCTGAGAAATGTCTGTTCTTCCAACAGTCCGTCTCCTTCCTAGGGTACCGCTTTTCCGCATCATGGGTAGAGATGGAGAATGACCGCATTTCAGCCGTGCGTAATTGGCTTTTCTTTCACCCTCTCCTACAGACCAGGTTCCCAGAACGTTAAGGCAGACGCACTGTCCCGGATGTATGAAACAGAGGAGTGGTCCGCAGATCCCGCTCCCATTATTCCAGCTTCTTGCCTGGTGGCACCAGTGGTGTGGGAGGTGGACGCGGACATCGAACGGGCATCACGTTCAGAGCCCACTCCTACCCAGTGCCCGGTTGGGCGTAAGTATGTTCCGTTCGATGTCCGCGATCGTTTGATCTGTTGGGCCCACACTTCACCCTCCTCTGGTCATCCTGGCATCGTTCGGACAGTGCGCTGTCTTGGTGGGAAGTACTGGTGGCCCACGTTAGCCAAGGACGTGAGGGTTTATGTGTCCTCCTGTTCGGTGTGCGCACAGTGCAAGGCACCTAGACACCTGCCCAGAGGAAAATTACAACCCCTTCCCGTTCCACAACGACCGTGGTCACACCTCTCGGTGGATTTCCTGACGGATCTTCCCCCCTCGCGGGGTAACACCACGATCCTAGTCGTTGTGGATCGGTTTTCTAAGTCCTGCCGTCTCCTTCCTTTGCCCGGTCTCCCTACGGCTCTACAGACTGCGGAGGCCCTGTTCACCCACGTATTCCGGCACTACGGGGTGCCTGAGGATATAGTTTCTGATCTGGGTCCCCAATTCACGTCTAAAGTCTGGAGGGCGTTTATGGAGCGCCTGGGGGTCTCGGTCAGCCTTACCTCAGGTTTTCACCCCGAGAGCAACGGGCAGGTGGAGAGAGTCAACCAGGAGTTGGGTATGTTTCTGCAGTCCTATTGCCAGGACCGGCCGGGGGAGTGGGCGGTGTTTCTCCCCTGGGCAGAGATGGCTCAAAACTCCCTCCGCCACTCAACTCCTGTCACCTTTTCAGTGTGTGCTAGGTTACCAGCCGGTCCTGGCACCATGGCATCAGAGCCAGATCGAGGCTCCTGCGGTGGATGAATGGTTTCGGCACTCGGAGGAGACATGGGTAGCTGCCCATGTGCGTCTGAAAAGGGCCATCAGGCGGCAGAAGATGAGTGCCGACCGCCACCGCACCGCAGGTTTCGGCTCTCGACCCGAAACCTGCCCCTTCACCTGCCCTGCCGGAAGCTGGGTCCGCGATTTGTGGGGCCATTCAAGTCCTGAGGAGACTGAACGAGGTTTGCTATTGGTTACAGCTCCCCCCTGATTACCGTATTAACCCCTCGTTCCATGTGTCTCTCCTCAGGCCGGTGGTGGCTGGTCCGCTCCAGCAGTCTGTGGTGCGGGAGGTTCCTCCGCCCCCTCTGGACATCGAGGGGGCCCCGGCGTATACAGTGCGAGCCATCATGGACTCAAGGCGTCGGGCGAGAGGCCTTCAGTACCTCGTGGAGTGGGAGGGGTACGGCCCGGAGGAGAGATGCTGGGTACCGGTGGGGGACATCCTGGACCCATCGTTACTCCAGGAATTTCACCGACTCCATCCGGATCGCCCTGCGTCTCGTCCCCGAGGCCGGTGTCGGCGCGCTGCTGGAGCCGCGCGTCAAGGGGGGGGGGGGGGTACTGTCACGACTTCCACCGAAGTTGTTCCCTCTCCTTGTTCGGGCGGTGTTCGGCGGTCGACGTCACCGGCTTTCTAGCCGCCACCGATCCATGTTTCATTTTTCCTTTTGTTTTGTCTGTTTACACACCACCTGGTTCCCATCTCATAATTATGTTCCTTATTTAACCCTCTGGTTTCCCTTTCTGTTTTGTGTGTGATTGTCTTTCGTGTATTCTAGTGTGTTGTATTTTGAGTCCTGTTTTGTCCTTGTTTGGAACGGGATTTTGTTACGTTTTGGATTGAGTAAATCAGTGATTGTTACTCTTACCTGTGTCCTGCGCCTGACTCCTTCGCTATCTTTTAGATAGACTCTGACAATTGTTTAGTGTTGTGTTGTGTAGTGGCTTTGCTGGCATGCATCTAAACATTTTTTGGGGGGTTTGCCCCACCAAGATTTTCATGCTAAAATTGCCACTGCCATAAGGATCCCTTATTCATATCCTCTTATTACACTATATGTACTAAGGATCCCTTATTCATGTTCTCTTATTACGCTATATGTAATAAGGATCCCTTATTCATATCCTCTTATTACACTATATGTACTAAGGATCCCTTATTCATGTTCTCTTATTACGCTATATGTACTAAGGATCCCTTATTCATGTTCTCTTATTACACTATATGTACTAAGGATCCCTTATTCATGTTCTCTTATTACGCTATATGTAATAAGGATCCCTTATTCATGTTCTCTTATTACGCTATATGTAATAAGGATCCCTTATTCATGTTCTCTTATTACGCTATATGTAATAAGGATCCCTTATTACATATAGTGCAACAAGAACACCCATTGTCTGTAAAGTTCTCTACGTTGATAGATTTAAACAAACAATGTTGGAATAATCATGGTCACAAGTCACAACCATGGACTCTAAACTCCATCTGCCTGATAGATTAATATAGAATATGAATTTTGGTTAAAATATCTTACATTTAATTAGGTTTTAGAGTCATAAAGCAACTGAGGAAAAGCTAGATTGCTACTGTGTACTGTACATCACCTGAAAGAATTAGAAAAATAAAAAATGTCTAAACGCCGTAAAACATCAACTCTGGCATATTGTTGTCTGACGTCAACTCCGTCAGAGTGCTGAAAGATCTGATAGAATGGTTATGTTTGGTGTTTTAGGCTGGGTTTCTGTACAGCACTTTGAGATATCAGCTGATGTAAGAAGGGCTATATAAATACATTTGAATTTGAATATGTTTGTATTGGGGATTTTCAAATGAATAATTTTCCATGTTTGTATTGAACTTTTATTTTTAGAGGCAAAAATATATCTGTTTTGAGTATCTGTTGTCAACTCTGCCACTGATGGCTAACCCTATTATTCAAAAAAATATATTGTCATCACTGTTCCGCAACATGTGCTTAAACAATTGAAGTATTTTCTGTGCTAGGCCTAAGGCATAATGTTTGCTTAATCATTTTATGTTCTAAATCTAGAAAAAGCATATCGAAATGCTAACGAAATTAGCCCTGGAACATTTAATAGTGCTATAAAACAAAACAAAAGGAAGTTTCAAGATTTGTATTACATATTTGAATAATCTAATGTTAGAATTTAACAATCAAGGCCTTTAAACACTTGTTGGACAATAATAGTAAAAATGAAATGCCTTTTCTGGTGTCTGACGGAGTTGACATAAATCCAGTTCGTTGCATTTTATAAAAAAATACACATAAAAAATTGGTAGTTCGGTTACATGGTGTGATAGCTGATACTTTGGTCTATCAAAATATATATTTCACATTTTGTTCATATTAAGGCAAATATTGTGGAGCAAAAGTTTACATTGTCCAATCTTTGAAGAATCCATGAGCTCTAAAACAGCATCTCTTTCTCTCAACCTCATCGCAAAATGTGTAAAATAGCATGAGATTAGCTATAAAACTGCCTTTTTTCTCTCTGGCCTTGCTTGGACCTTGCTGGCGGTTCCCACGAAACTGCGCCGTGACTGGTTTAAATCTAATCCGTTTTTCATGTTGGACATACATATTAGACCATACAAATTACACGCGGCAGGTAGCCTAGTGGTTAGAGCGTTGGGCCAGTAAAATTATGTCGTTCTGCCCCTGAGCAAGGCAGTTAACCCACTGTTCCCCGGGCGCCGAAGACTTGGATGTTGATTATGGCAGCCCCCGCACCTCTCTGATTCAGAGCGGTTGGGCTAAATGCGGAAGACACATTTCAGATGAAGGCATTCAGTTGTACAACTGACAAGGTATCCCCCTTTCCTTTCCATACATAAATATAGCCCTGTACAGGAAAAACTATCCATTGTTTGTGTTCATAAAATCAGGATCCAGTCTGCCCTTTTGTACTGTCGCCTTAACTCTCTGCTGACTGAATAATTCAGGACTAAATGTTAATTACAAAACAATAAATTAACTCTTTTAGTTTACTATTTTCTTGCTTCCAGTGGGAAATAAAACGCCATTCCATACCAGACTTGCACTCTTGGTTTGCCCAATAATGAAAAACAGCTTCTATCTCAAGGCCATCAGACTGTTAAACAGCCATCACTAACACAGAGAAACTGCTTCCTACATACAGACTCGAAATCATTGGCCACTTTATTAAATTGATCACTAGTCACTTTAATAATGCCACTTTAATAATGTTTACATATCTTACATTACTCATCTCATTTGTATATACTGTGTTTTATACCATCTATTGCATCTTGCCTATGCCGCTCGGTCATCGCTCATCCATATTTGTACATATTCTTATTCCAGCCCTTTAGATTTGTGTGTATTAGGTAGTTGTTGTGGAATTGTTAGATTACTTGTTAGATATTACTGCACTGTCGGAACAAGAAGCACAAGCATTTCGCTACAGTCGCATTATCATCTGCTAACCATGTGTTTGTGACCAATCAAATTTGATTTGATTTGACAATAAAGGTGACAAATTCTGACTATTAGCAGGTGATTAGGTGAGAAGCTTATTACTTAAGATAAACAATGGAAACAATCTGATCAGTAGATGGAGTGTTAACTGACTGACATACCTGTAAATGGTCTAATTTATCCTAATAATGAGAAGGCTGCAGACTTTACACATTTAAATCATCCAGCCTTACCTGCCAAAATGTGAATCAGGTGTTTTGGCTAGACAAATAAAATATATATTTTTAGGCAGTATCCTAGTATCTTATAGGGTGGTATCACCCCAATCATCACATAGATATTTTCCAAAAATGAAGTGGAAACAATGTTGATTGAACCAGTTTGTGCCCAGTGCTGACTCTGCTGATGAGATGAAGAGGATCTTGCATATCATTTGAAACTTCTGTGTTACTGTTGATGATCAATTTCACGAAAAGTATTTAATTAATTTACTTCATCATGATATTTGTTATGAATAAATCATGCTTTTTACCAAATTGCATCTCTCTTGACATTTTGAATAAACCGATTATTTGTTTGTAGAATGAGCAGCAATGCTATTCGGAATGTATACTCTGTGGATTTGGAAACTAGAAGCTCCCCGCTTTAACTGCGACACAACATACAGAAAATTGTGTACAGTGCAATATGCAATATGTCCAATATGAAAAACAGATTGGATTTAAGCTGATATACCACTCTTTACAGGCCGCAGAACGAGCAGCGACACCCATTGGGATGTAAAATCTGTGGATGTGGAATCTAGAAGTGCTTCTGAGTAAAATACTGAGACACATGTATGGTGCAATAAATGATAGGCGTACACTAGAGGCTGCTGAGGAGAGGACTGCTCATAATAATGCCTGGAACGATGCGAATAGAAACCATGTGTTTGATGTTGTTGATACCTTTCCATCTAATCCGTTCCAGCCATTACCACGTACCCGCCCTCCCCAATTAAGGTGCCACCAACCTCCTGTGGCGTACACACACAAAAACATTTTTTTTTTTTTTTTTTAAATTTTATCCCATTTTCTCCCCAATTTTTCGTGGTATCCAATCGCTAGTAATTACTACCTTGTCTCATCGCTACAACTCCCGTACGGGCACGGGAGAGACGAAGGTCGAAAGCCATGCGTCCTCCGAAGCACAACCCAACCAGCCGTACTGCTTCTTAACACAGCGCGCCTCCAACCCGGAAGCCAGCCGCACCAATGTGTCGGAGGAAACACCGTGTACCTGGCCCCCCTTGGTTGGCGCGCACTGCGCCCGCCCGCCACAGGAGTCGCTGGAGCGTGATGAGACAAGGATATCCCTACCGGCCAAACCGTCCCTACCCCGGACAACGCTATGCCAATTGTGCGTCGCCCCACGGACCTCCCGGTCGCGGCCGGCTGCGACAGAGCCTGGGCGCGAACCCAGAGACTCTGGTGGCCCAGTTAGCACTGCGATGCAGTGCCCTAGACCACTGCGCCACCCGGGAGGCAACAAAAACATTGTTGACCATTTAGGTTTGAAATCATTTTAAAAATCAACAAATAAATCACATAATATTTCATAGAAATGCGTTTAATTGGTTTTCCTATGAAAAATATATCGATAATTGTGCACAATTTCCTTAATATTCTTCCAAATGATTCACTTACATAGTATACAGGAAGGGACTCTTATTCTGAAGGATTCCAAAAATCCGTGACCCAGAAGTACTTAGTTATTCTTGCCTGCTTCACAGCGGTATCACTGAGGAAGAAAGAACAGAACGCTAGTGAAGAAAGGAATCTGCCTGCTAGACTACAACAACATTGACAGCACCTTCAAATATGGTACAAAAAATATAATGAATAATTAATTTTATTAACATTACATGTTTTGCCTCATGTAACTAGTTTAATAATAGTTATGTAAAGGGTTAGATACGTGACGGCAACAACAGCAAATATCCATTATCAACCCATCCCACTTTACGTAAGCTTGCTAGCTAACGTTATGCTAGCTCTCGAAAACCCTTCCTAAAGGGGTTTCAGCGGTTACGTTCGACCGTATTTAGCTTCATGTGAATCATGCGACGCTGTGTTTTAATGTTTAGGAAAGGCATTCATCGATTTCAAACCTGTTTTCGAAACATATGCTGATATCCCCCTTATCTTTTATATCAGGAAGAGTCTTTCAAATAAAAATCATGCGCCGAATATAACAGGTGTAAACCTTACAGTGAAATGCTTACTTACAAGCCCTTTAAACAATGCTTTAAGAAGTTAAGAAAAACGTGTTAAGTAAAACGTAGATAAGTAAAATAAATAAAAGTAACAAATAATTCAACAGCAGCAGTAAAATAACAGTAAAATAAGAATAACGAGGCTATATAGGTGTTTACCAGTACAGAGTCAATGTGCGGGGCACGGGTTAGTCGAGGTAATATGTAGAGTTAAAGTGACTGCATAAATAATAAACAGAGAGTAGCAGCAGCGTAAAAGAGTGGTCTGGGTAGCCCTTTGATTAGCTGTTCAGAAGTCTTATGTCTTGGGGGTAGAAGCTGTTAAGAAGCCTTTTGGACCTAGACTTGGCACTCCGGTACTGCTTGTCGTGCAATAGCAGAGAGAACAGTGTATGACTAGGGTGGCTGGAGTCGGGAGGCTTGGCCCCAGTGATGTACTGGGCCGTCCGCACTACCCTCTGTAGCTTTTGAGGATCTGAGGACCCATGCCAAATTTTTTCAGTCTCCTGAGGGGGAATAGGCTTTGCGTGCCTTCTTCACGACTGTCGTAGTGTTTTTGGACCATGATAGTTTGTTGATGTGGACACCAAGGAACTTGAAGTTCTCAACCTGCTCCACTGCAGCCCTGTCGATGTTAATGGGGGCGTGCTCTGTCCTCCTTTTCCAGTAGTCCACAATCATCTCCTTTGTCTTGATCACGTTGAGGGAGAGGTTGTTGTCCTGGCACCACACGACCAGGTATCTGACCTCCTCCTTATAGGCTGTCTCATCGTTGTTGGTGATCAGGCCTACCACTGTTGTGTCATCGGCAAACTTGATGATGGTGTTGGAGTCGTGTCTGGCCATGCAGTCATGAGTTAACAGGAAGTACAGGAGGGGACTGAGCACACACCCCTGAGGGGCCCTGTGTTGATGATCAGTGTGGCAGATGTGTTACCTACCCTTACCACCTGGGGGCGGCCTGTCAGGAAGTCCAGGATCCAGTTGCAGAGTGAGGTGTTTAGTGCCAGGGTCCTTAGCTTAGTGATGAGCTTTGAGGGCACTATGGTGTTGGAACGATGAGCTGTAGTCAATGAATAGTATTCTCACATAGGTGTTCCTTTTGTCCAGGTGGGAAAGGGCAGTGTGGAGTGCAATAGAGATTGCATCATCTGTGGATCTGTTGGGGCGGTATACAAATTTGAGTGTGTCTAGGGTTTCTGGGATAATGGTGTTGATGTGAGCCATGACCAGCCTTTCAAAGCACTTCATGGCTACAGATGTGAGTGCTATGGGTCAGTAGTCATTTAGGCAGGTTACCTTAGTGTTCTTGGGCAGTTTTGCACAGATTCACAATTTGTGTGCCTCCAGTTGACGAACTACTTACACACAGGTGTTCGGAGCACGCTAGATACAGTAGCCAATTATCACAGTTGGCCGACTGTCTTCCGTCTGTTTTCCATAAACCAGCGATGTTACATGTGGATATGGCCATGTGGGAACACTAACCCTATGTGTGTAGTAATTTAAGCTTTTGTTTTTTGTAAATTATTTATTTCTGAAGATATATTGCTTATATTTCCAAAAACCTACCGCAAGCGATGCGTGTTAATGTTTAGAGCAAGCTTCAATGCTCTTAACAAAAGTTCCCCAGTCAGAAGATACTATCATCAATAGTCGCTAAAGTGGTTGGCTTCTATGAATGCGGTAACATTATGCTAACTGTTGACTGTCTTGGTCAGATAAGCGTGCTAAAGCTGCTTGCTATAGCATAAAGATTTAGTGCTGTTTTATTTTCTCCCCTAAACAGGCAGAAGTTGAGGAGACACTAAAGAGAATTCAAACTCACAAAGGTGTAATTGGAACAATAGTTGTTAATGCTGAGGGTAAGCAATACAATCCCATGCCTACATTCTCTTATAGGAGCTGTACCTATAGCCACAAATATGTGGAGACAATTTTACACTTTAGACATACAATTTGAATGTATCTAGCAGGCTAACTAATCAGTACTACTCACATCACCTCTACTAAAGTTGATGCTATGTGTTGGTCTTTCTCAGGTATCCCAATCAGAACTACCTTAGACAACTCCACCACGGTGCAGTATGCTGGCCTGCTGCACCAGCTCACTATGAAAGCCAGGAGCACAGTCCGAGACCTCGACCCTCAGAACGACCTGACCTTCCTCCGCATCCGCTCCAAGAAGCATGAGATCATGGTGGCACCTGGTGAGTGAAGCAGAGGTGGTTCAGTTTCTCGAGGGAGGCCCAGACACATGTGAACATCAATATATCTGACATATCGATATTGTGCGGTTCATTTCTTAACTATTTCATTAATTGTTTAAGGTAAAGTTAATGAAACAATTACATTTAATAAAACGCATTCAGTGAAATGTAATGAGACACATTCAGGGTCTTACCGTTTGTTTTCCTCCTCTCTCTTCCAGACAAAGAGTATCTATTGATAGTCATCCAGAACCCCAGTGAATAGCCCCAGGATGTTCCTGTGAGAGTCAGGCTGTAGCTCCTCACACACTGATCTTTCTCAAGAATATGTTTTCTTTAGCTGAACCACACTTTTTGCTTTTTTGTATTTTCTTTGTCTACTTTTTAAACTCTGCAATATGATGCCTTACTCTATCTACTAATTATCTTCCTTAGCCATTGTCATTAATTCAAAACAATAAACAAGGATGTCATAACAATTGTATGTCTGGATGTCTTTTTTTTCCTGTTTCCGATGTCCACACCTGTATATGAATATTAAAAGATATATATTTAACCTTTATTTAACCAGGTAGGCCAGTTGAGAACAAGTTCTCATTTACAACTGCGACCTGGCCAAGATAAAGCAAAGCAGTGCGACAAAAACAGTTACACATGGGATAAACAAAAGTACAGTCAATAACACAATAGAAAAAGTCTATGTACAGTGTGCGCAAATGTAGTAAGATTAGGGAGGTAAGGCAATAAATAGCCCATAGAGGTGAAATAATTGCAATTTTGCATTAACACTGGAGTGATAGATGTGCAAGTAGAGATACTGGGGAGCAAAATAATAAATAACAATATGGGGATGAGGTAGTTGGCCGTGCTATTTACAGATTAACACAGTGTCCAAAGAAGGGCCAGATGTATACAGAATGGTGTCGTCTGCGTAGAGGTGGATCAGAGAATCATCAGCAGCAAGAGCGACATCGTTGATATATACAGAGAAAAGTCGGCCTGAGAATTGCACCCTGTGGCAGCCCCATAGAGACTATCAGAGGTCCGGACAACTGGCCCTCCGATTTGACATACTGAACTCTGAGAAGTAGTTGGTGAACCAGGCGAGGCAGTCATTTGAGAAACCAAGGCTATCGAGTCTGCCGATAAGAATGTGTGATTGACAGAGTCGAAAGCCTTGGCCAGGTCGATGAAGACAGCTGCACAGTACTGTCTTTTATCGATGGCGGTTATGATATCGTTTAGGACCTTGAGCGTGGCTGAGGGGCACCCATGACCAGCTCAGAAACCAGATTGCATAGTGGAGAAGGTACAGTGCGATTCAAAATGGTCAGTGATCTGTTTGTTAACTTGGCTTTCGAAGACTTTAGAAAGGCAGGGCAGGATGGATATAGGTCTATAACAGTTTGGGTTTAGAGTGTCTTCCCCTTTGAAGAGGGGGATGACTGCGGCAGCTTTAACATTTTTGGGGATCTCAGACGATACAAAAGAGAGGTTGAACAGCCTAGTAATATGGGTTGCAACATTTTCGGCATGATCATTTTAGAAAGAGAGGGTCCAGATTGTCTAGCCCTGCTGATTTGTAGGGATCCAGATTCTGCAGCTCTTTCAGAACCTCAGCTGTCTGGATTTGGGGGCTTGGGCAAGGTCCTGTGGGGGGTGCAGAGCTGTTGAGCGGGGTAAGGGTAGCCAGGTGGAAAGCATTGCCAGCCGTTGAAAAATGCTTATTGAAATTATCGATTATCGTAGATTCCTAGCCTCAGTACAGTGGGCAGCTGGGAGGAGGTGCTCTTATTCTCCATGGACTTTACAGTGTCCCAAAACTTTATGGAATTAGTGCTACAGGATGCAAATATCTGTCTGAAAAAGCTAGCCTTAGCTTTCCTAACTGACTGTGTATATTGGTTCCTGACTTCCCTGAAAAGTTGCATATCGCGAGGGCTATTTGATGCTAATGCAGTACGCCACAGGATGTTTTTGTGCTGGTCAAGGGCAGTCAAGTCTTGGGTGAACCAAGGACTATATCTGTTCTAATTTCTACATTTTTTGAATGGGGCATGCTTATTTAAGATGGTGAGGAAAGCACTTTTAAAGAGCAATCAGGCATCCTCCACTGACGGGATGAGGTCAATATCCTACCAGGATACCCGGTCCAGGTCGATTAGAAAGGCCTGCTCGTTGAAGTGTTTAAGGGAGGGTTTGACAGTGATGGGGGGTGGTCATTTGACCGCGTACCCATTACGGACGCAGGCAATGAGGCAGTGATTGCTGAGATCCTGGTTGAAGACAGCAGAGGTGTATTTAGAGGGCAAGTTGGTCAGGATGATATCTATGAGGGTGCCCATGGTGACGGATTTAGGGTTGTACCTGGTAGGTTCCTTGATAATTTGTGTGAGATTGAGGGCATCTAGCTTAGATTGTAGGACGGCCGGGGTATTAAGCATGTCCCAGTTTAGGTCACCTAACAGTATGAACTCTGAAGATAGATGTGGGGCAATCAATTCACATATGGTGTCCAGGGCACAGCTGGGGGCTGAGGGGTCTATAAACAAGCAGCAACAGTGAGATACTTATTTCTGGAAAGTTGGATTTTTAAAAGTATAAGCTCGAATTGTTTGGGCACAGACCTGGATAGTAAGACAGAACTCTGCAGGCTATCTCTGCAGTAGATTGCAACTCCGCGCCCTTTGGCAGTTCTATCTTGTCTGAAAATGTTGGGGATGGAAATGTCAGAATTTGTGGTGGCCTTCCTAAGCCAGGATTCAGACACGGCTAGGACATCAGGGCTGGCGCAGTGTGCTAAAGCAGTGAATAAAACAAACTTAGGGTGTCGGCTTCTGATGTTAACATGCATGATACCAAGGCTTTTACGGTTACAGAAGTCAACAAATGAGAGCATCTTGGGAATAGGTGTGGTGCTGGGGGCAACAGGGCCTGGGTTAAACTCTACATCACCAGAGGAGCAGAGGAGGAGTAGGATAAGGGTACGGCTAAAGGCTATAAGAACTGGTCGTCTAGTGCGTTGGGGACCGAGAATTAAAGGAGCAGATTTCTGGGCGTGGTAGAATCGATTCAGGGCATAATGTACAGACAAGGATATGGTACAATATGAGTACAGTGGAGGTAAACCTAGGCATTGAGTGACAATGAGAGCGGTTGCGTCTCTGGAGGCAACAGTTAAACCAGGTGAGGTCTCTGCATGTGTGGAGGGTGCGACAAAAGAGTTATCTAAGATATGCTCTGTGTTGATATCGCGCTGTGCAGACTGGCAGGTATAGACCGAGCTGAGGCTGGCTGGTGTCCTAGTTAATGTTGAAGACCGCTAGCAGTGGCTAACTGAGTAGTAGCTAGTTAGCTGGCTAGCTTCTGAAGGGGGTTCCGGTTCTAAAGTATAGAAATAGCAGATCCGTACCACATTGGGTGAGGCGGGTTGCAGGAGAGTATATTCAGCCCGTAGATGGAAAGTGAGATTAAAATATGTACGAAATATATACAGAAACAAACGAGGAAAACGATATTTACACCGGACGGGACAAGACAAAACACACGTCCGACTGCTACGCCATCTTGGATACTGAAGATGTTAGGAGGGTAGAGATTATTGGCTGAATCTGATTTCCGTTAATTTGGAGGAAGGTTGGTGTGTTGGAGACAACTCTGACCAAACTTTACAGCTCTATCACTGAGCAGCCGTATCGGACATGTTTTGTTTATATTCAACTGTTCTAGAATGCTGGATAAATGAGTTAGCTAGCTAACAAAATTGCTTGAAATAAGTTCCTCTTTTTGAGAAATATAGACTTGTAATTGACTCAACAACCCATATACAAATATAGCTTTCTTAATCAACCAGAAAATCAAGTCATATGTGGCTGTTTTATCAATGTTAGCTGGGTAATTTAATAATCCTGCTTCCTGGAATACCCCACTAGTATACTAAATTCAGCAACAACAAAAAAAAATCCCTTTTTCAGGACGCTGTCTTTCAAAGATAATTAGTAAAAATCCAAATAACTTCACAGATCTTCATTGTAAAGGGTTTAAACACTGTTTCCCATGCTTGTTCAATGAACCATAAACAATTAATGAACATGCACCTGTGGAACGGTCATTAAGACACTAACAGCTTACAGACGGTAGGCAAATAAGGTCACAGTTATGAAAACTTAGGACACTAAAGAGGCCTTTCTACTGACTCCAAAAAACACCAAAAGAAAGTTGCCCAGGGTCCCTACTCATCTGCGTGAACGTGCCTTAGGCATGCTGCAAGGAGGCATGAGGACTGCAGATGTGGCCAGGGCAATAAATTGCAATGTCCGTACTGTGAGACGCTTAAGACAGCGCTACAGGGAGACAGGACGGACAGCTGATCGTCCTCGCAGTGGCAGACCACGTGTAACAACACCTGCACAGGATCGGTACATCCGAACATCACACCTGTGGGACAGGAACAGAATGGCAACAACAACTGCCCGAATTTCACCAGGAACACACAATCCCTTCATCAGTGCTCAGACTGTCCGCAATAGGATGAGAGAGGCTGGACTGAGGGCTTGTAGGCCTGTTCTCACCAGACATCACCGGCAACAACGCCGCCTATGGGCACAAACCCACCGTCGCTGGACCAGACAGGACTGACAAAAAGTGCTCTTCACTGACGAGTCGGGGTTTTGTTTCACCAGGGGTGATGGTCGGATTCACGTTTATCGTCGAAGGAATGAGCGTTACACCGAGGCCTGTACTCTTAAGCGGGATCAATTTGAAGGTGGAGGGTCCGTCATGGTCTGGGGCGGTGTGTCACAGCATCATCGGACTGAGCTTGTCATTGCAGGCAATCTCAACGCTGTGCTTTACAGGGAAGGCATCCTCCTCCCTCATGTGGTACCCTTCCTGTAGGCTAATCCTGACATGACCCTCCAGCATGACAATGCCACCAGCTATGCTGCTCGTTCTGTGAGTAATTTGGCCAGCGAAGAGCCCGGATCTCAATCCCATTGAGCACATCTGAGACCTATTGGATCGGGGTGTGAGGGCTAGGACCATTCCCCCCTGAAATGTCCGGGAATTTGCAGGTGCCTTGGTGGAAGAGTGGGGTAACATCTCGCAGCAAGAACTGGCAAATCTGGTGTAGTCCATGAGGAGGAGATGCACTGCAGTACTTATTGCAGCTGGTGGTCACACCAGATACTGATTGTTACTTCTGATTTTGACCCCCCCTTTGTTCAGGGACACATTATTCCATTTCTGTTAGTCCACATGTCTGTGGAACTTGTTCAGTTTATGTCTCAGTTGTTGAATCTTATGTTCATACAAATATTTACACGTTAAGTTTGCTGAAAATAAACACAGTTGACAGTGAGGACGTTTATTTTTTTGCTGAGTTTATTATTCTATGGTGTGAACTCAAATAAAATACCAGGACGGCCCAGTAGAGGGCATACATGGGCTGTCACAGTGCATTCTCAGTGCTGCGATATTCACATCTTGAAAACAAATGTTCAGAATTTTGCCTGTATGTGGGTGTTATCATGTATAGAACATTGGGCGAATTCGTTTTGCATTGCAAGGTGCCCCGGGTAGGCGGTGTTTGTACATTTTAGACCAATCCATTGGTCCTTAACCGAAATCTCCACCCACCTGGGGCACTGGGCTATGCAAAACACACTTGCCCAATGATGGAAATGTCACTAGTGACCAAAACAAGTGCATATCCACCACAGCCACTACTGCTGGAGGTGGGGCATGTGGTCTACATGTGCCTCTCCTCAGGTTACAGGTTTTTGAATGGAACTACAATACAAGCTCACAAATCATTGGCTCACTTTAATTGGACCTAATTTTTTTCTTCACATTTTACAATGTTTCTCTAATACCTAGCTATTTATTTACATGGTAAGTCATTAAATAGGATATGTTGGTCATCAGTTAAACAAGCACAGTGTTCATGTGCAGACTTTGTCTTTGGATTATTGAGGATCTTGTATTGTGATAATGATATTGATAAACTAACAACAATTCAACATAGAAATAAAAAATATGGCACTGAATATGAACCAAAGTACCTCCATTTCAAGTTTATTCTACATAATTTAACACAAACATGATACAATACAATCAAGCAGTTAACTTCATGAAGGCACATAATCAACATACAGTATTAGTTACATTACAAATATTTTCTAACGTCCCAAAAACACAGATTTCAGTTATAGTGCAACAGCCAAGCAACTTAATAATCAAGTATGTATAATGGACTACTACCCTCTCATACTTCACCATCATTCCCTCCACCATTGAAGTGCACGTATGACTAATTTGTTTACACTTTGTTTATACTTAATTTGCTTATACATATTTGTTGATTGAACAATCTGTTTTGTTACATATAATTTTGTTGTTTTCATATGCATATTTTTATTGTTGTGGTTTTCATATAAATCCTCTGGTTTCCAACGTCACCTGCACACCGCTTTACCTTGTTTCCAACGTCACCTGCACACCTTTTTACCTTGTTTCCAACGTCACCTGCACACCTTTTTACCTTGTTTCCAACGTCACCTGCACACCTTTTTACCTTGTTTCCAACGTCACCTGCACACCTTTTTACCTTGTTTCCAACGTCACCTGCACACCTTTTTACCTTGTTTCCAACGTCACCTGCACACCTTTTTACCTTGTTTCCAACGTCACCTGCACACCTTTTTACCTTGTTTCCAACGTCACCTGCACACCTTTTTACCTTGTTTCCAACGTCACCTGCACACCTTTTTACCTTGTTTCCAACGCCACCTGCACACCTTTTTACCTTGTTTCCAACGTCACCTGCACACCTTTTTACCTTGTTTCCAACGTCACCTGCACACCTTTTTACCTTGTTTCCAACGTCACCTGCACACCTTTTTACCTTGTTTCCAACGTCACCTGCACACCTTTTTACCTTGTTTCCAACGTCACCTGCACACCTTTTTACCTTGTTTCCAACGTCACCTGCACACCTTTTTACCTTGTTTCCAACGTCACCTGCACACCTTTTTACCTTGTTTCCAACGTCACCTGCACACCTTTTTACCTTGTTTCCAACGTCACCTGCACACCGCTTTACCTTGTTTCCAACGTCACCTGCACACCGCTTTACCTTGTTTCCAACGTCACCTGCACACCGCTTTACCTTGTTTCCAACGTCACCTGCACACCGCTTTACCTTGTTTCCAACGTCACCTGCACACCGCTTTACCTTGTTTCCAACGTCACCTGCACACCGCTTTACCTTGTTTCCAACGTCACCTGCACACCGCTTTACCTTGTTTCCAACGTCACCTGCACACCGCTTTACCTTGTTTCCAACGTCACCTGCACACCTTTTTACCTTGTTTCCAACGTCACCTGCACACCTTTTTACCTTGTTTCCAACGTCACCTGCACACCTTTTTACCTTGTTTCCAACGTCACCTGCACACCTTTTTACCTTGTTTCCAACGTCACCTGCACACCTTTTTACCTTGTTTCCAACGTCACCTGCACACCTTTTTACCTTGTTTCCAACGTCACCTGCACACCTTTTTACCTTGTTTCCAACGTCACCTGCACACCTTTTTACCTTGTTTCCAACGTCACCTGCACACCTTTTTACCTTGTTTCCAACGTCACCTGCACACCTTTTTACCTTGTTTCCAACGTCACCTGCACACCTTTTTACCTTGTTTCCAACGTCACCTGCACACCTTTTTACCTTGTTTCCAACGTCACCTGCACACCTTTTTACCTTGTTTCCAACGTCACCTGCACACCTTTTTACCTTGTTTCCAACGTCACCTGCACACCTTTTTACCTTGTTTCCAACGTCACCTGCACACCTTTTTACCTTGTTTCCAACGTCACCTGCACACCTTTTTACCTTGTTTCCAACGTCACCTGCACACCTTTTTACCTTGTTTCCAACGTCACCTGCACACCTTTTTACCTTGTTTCCAACGTCACCTGCACACCTTTTTACCTTGTTTCCAACGTCACCTGCACACCTTTTTACCTTGTTTCCAACGTCACCTGCACACCTTTTTACCTTGTTTCCAACGTCACCTGCACACCTTTTTACCTTGTTTCCAACGTCACCTGCACACCTTTTTACCTTGTTTCCAACGTCACCTGCACACCTTTTTACCTTGTTTCCAACGTCACCTGCACACCTTTTTACCTTGTTTCCAACGTCACCTGCACACCTTTTTACCTTGTTTCCAACGTCACCTGCACACCTTTTTACCTTGTTTCCAACGTCACCTGCACACCTTTTTACCTTGTTTCCAACGTCACCTGCACACCTTTTTACCTTGTTTCCAACGTCACCTGCACACCTTTTTACCTTGTTTCCAACGTCACCTGCACACCTTTTTACCTTGTTTCCAACGTCACCTGCACACCTTTTTACCTTGTTTCCAACGTCACCTGCACACCTTTTTACCTTGTTTCCAACGTCACCTGCACACCTTTTTACCTTGTTTCCAACGTCACCTGCACACCTTTTTACCTTGTTTCCAACGTCACCTGCACACCTTTTTACCTTGTTTCCAACGTCACCTGCACACCTTTTTACCTTGTTTCCAACGTCACCTGCACACCTTTTTACCTTGTTTCCAACGTCACCTGCACACCTTTTTACCTTGTTTCCAACGTCACCTGCACACCTTTTTACCTTGTTTCCAACGTCACCTGCACACCTTTTTACCTTGTTTCCAACGTCACCTGCACACCTTTTTACCTTGTTTCCAACGTCACCTGCACACCTTTTTACCTTGTTTCCAACTTCACCTGCACACCTTTTTACCTTGTTTCCAACTTCACCTGCACACCTTTTTACCTTGTTTCCAACGTCACCTGCACACCTTTTTACCTTGTTTCCAACGTCACCTGCACACCTTTTTACCTTGTTTCCAACGTCACCTGCACACCTTTTTTTTACCTTGTTTCCAACTTCACCTGCACACTTTTTTTTACCTTGTTTCCAACTTCACCTGCACACTTTTTTACCTTGTTTCCAACTTCACCTGCACACCTTTTTACCTTGTTTCCAACGTCACCTGCACACCCTTTTACCTTGTTTCCAACGTCACCTGCACACCTTTTTACCTTGTTTCCAATGTCACCTGCACACCTTTTTACCTTGTTTCCAACGTCACCTGCACACCTTTTTACCTTGTTTCCAACGTCACCTGCACACCTTTTTACCTTGTTTCCAATGTCACCTGCACACCTTTTTACCTTGTTTCCAACGTCACCTGCACACCTTTTTACCTTGTTTCCAACGTCACCTGCACACCTTTTTACCTTGTTTCCAACTTCACCTGCACACCTTTTTACCTTGTTTCCAACGTCACCTGCACAGTATGTCTTTTACTTGTTTTTGTGTGTGTGAATAAATCAACTAAACTGTATATGCTCATCATTGAATAGGTGTCAGTATCCTCACAGATGAGTCATGATAATAAAACCCAAACGCAGGATGGAGGGGCTGTGTGAATGTGGTCAGAACTCTGTGGAGGAGGGTCATTGTGTCAGAGACACTAAAAGGACAGAGTTCCTGCCCTGTGGCCCATGCACACTCCTACTCTGGAGGGGGACAGGGATATCCATCATGTTTTGATTGTGCCAGAAAGTGCGGATGGGTTGGTTGCAGTTCAAACACCAGAACTGATAATTCCATCGAAAATCACTCTCATGGGGCGCTAGAGAGCGTGCTATGGAGTAGACGTGCATTGCTAGAGCTCCGCTCAATTTTGAAACAAATTAATATTTATCTTAACCTCTCACAACCTATAACTTCAAACAAATATGACAAAGGGAAAAGGCAACAAAAAAGGGGGCGCTAAACAAGGTAATTGGAATGAGATAGACAACGAACCAATTTCAACGTCGCCGACCCACGAGGAGCTAGCTGAAGAGGCTAGCTTCCAAGAGTTCCCCACAGATCCTACTCAAAGTGACATACTGGCTGCCATAAACGCACTAAGCAAGAAGGTGGACACAAGGTTGGCTGATATCTCAAAGAGTATTGGGACTTTGGCCGAAACTGTGAAGGCAACTAAGGGAAGGGTGCACGAGGTTGAGCAGACGACAATCGATCACGAGGCCAGGCTACAGGACATAGAGAAACAGTGCGCAACGTTCAAAAATGACAACAAAACCCTGAAGGCCCGACTGGAAATGCTCGAGTCGCATTCAAGACGCCAGAACATCCGAATATGTGGGATCCAGGAGGACACTGAGAAAGGGAAACGCACTGAATTTGTCTCGGAGCTGATACCGGCATTGCTGGGGAGTGAACACTTCAAAACGGCCATCCTGATCGACCGCGCACACAGAGCACAGGCAACGAAGCCGGCCAAGGGCGGGCCACCAAGGCCATTCATTGTAAGGCTGCACTATCCCCACACCAGGGATCTCATCCTCAAGCTGGCTAGTCAAAAGTTCCCCCTTAACTACAACGGAGCCAGGGTGTCTTTCTACCCAGATCTTACCTTGGAGGTGAGGAACCAACGGAAAGAGTATGATGAGGTACGCAACAAATGCAGGGCGGCCAACATCCGATATGGATTCCTCTTCCCAGCCCGGTTTAAGGTGACAGTCGAGGGATCAACACGTACGTTTGACAACGCAAAAGAGGCCGATCTGTTCTTGACAAGCAAGCTCCCCGGCTGAGGATACAGAACGGCTGTGCCAGCAGGCTAAATGGCCAAATACAGGCCAGGAATGTGTGTGAATTGAATTTCCGGCCTATGTCTTTTCGATCAGAAGATCAGAAATTGGGACTTATATGATAGGTGAGATGTTGTGGCTAATATAGCATTGTTTGGCATGTCATGTTTTAGCGCCACTCACCCCCTAACGTGAGAGTTAAGTGAAGTGTTATTTAATATTAGTTTATATGCGGAGCATCTATAGACGACGAGTTAGTTCAAGCTTTATGTCTAGACACCCTAACGTTTGTGTCTTAGCCAAGGAGTGCTTTGTTTGGGGAAGTCACTCAGTAAAGGGACGGGAGGGGGGATGGGGTCTGTGTTTTATGTTCACGTTTATTAGTACAGGTGGCATGACAAGCTCCCGCACGGCGGGACGTTTTTCTTCTGGGTTTTGTATGACAGCAGCAATTTGCTTTAAAATAAGAAATGCCACATAGTGACCGAGCACAGAGTAGACCAGGTGGAATAAAGATAGTCAGCTGGAACTGTAATGGATTAGGGCATGTCGTGAAACGAGCTAAGGTTTTTTCTCATCTTAAATCACTGGGTGCTGACATAGTGCTTCTTCAAGAAACTCATATTAAACGCTCGGCGCAGGCCAAGCTACGAGTCGGCTGGATCGGTCAGATATACCAGTCTAACTTTGATGCAAAAGCGAGAGGGGTAGCAATCCTGATAAGGAAAAACATTCCTTTTGTTTACTCCACCTCGATTTCAGATCCTAATGGTCGGTATATTATTGTGGCTGGTACACTGAATTCAAAACCAATAACCTTGGTCAATTTATATGGACCCAACTTCGATGATCCATTATTTTTTCAAAGGGTATTTAAGGCCATACCAAATATCTCGGATACAAGTGTTATTGTTGGAGGTGACTTTAACTGTACGTTAGATCCACTTTTAGATAAACAGCTATCAAGGTCACTTCAACAATCAAATGCCAGTGTCTGTCTAAATACATTGATGACAAACCTTAACATTGTCGATATTTGGAGACTGACGCACCCAACAGACAGGGATTATTCTTTCTTTTCATCAGTTCATAAATCATATTCCAGAATTGACTATTTTTTGTTGGACTCCAAACTAATTTCAGCAGCTGAGTCGGTTACCTATCACCCCATTCTAATTACGGACCACTCTCCTCTGTCCATGGTGCTGAAACTCGACAATATGTCGACAGGTCGGCGACCGTGGCGCTTAGACGCATACCTGTTGAAAGATGAGGCTTTTTGTCAGTATTTGAAGGAGCAGATTGCCTTTTTCCTCAGTACTAACGACACGGGGGATGTTGACGACTCCACCCTTTGGGAATCTCTAAAGGCTGTGATTAGAGGTTACATTATTTCTTATACATCAGAGAGGAAGAAACGTGCCAATACTAGGCTGAGAGAAATTGAGAGAGAGTTAGGGGAACAGGAGAACGTTTTTAGGACAAATTCCTCGTATACAGTCCTTGAGAAGATCACAAAGTTAAAGTATGAATACAATACCATCCTTTCGAAACGGGTGGGCTCTTTACTTGCTAGAACGCAACAAAGTTATTTTGAACTGGGGGACAAACCACATCAATTATTAGCAAGACAGCTAAGGCATGTACAAGCATCTAGAGCTATTCACAAAATAAAAGACAAGAAGGGTAAAATAGTAACAGATCCGCAGGACATTAATAAATGCTTTGCACAGTTCTACTCAGAGCTATACCAATCAAAATGCGATGCTACTGATCCACAAACTATGTAACGCTTTCTCGCTGAATGTGAACTTCCTAAACTAGACAGGGGGGCAGCTGCCGCACTCGATGCAGGGATAACCTTAGATGAAATTAACACAGCGATAGCACAATTTCCAAACAGCAAGGCCCCTGGGCCCGATGGATATGTAATAGAATTCTATAAGAAGTACTGCGCTAGTCTATCTCCACTTATGCTGCGAATGTTTCAACAATCCAAAGAAAATACCAAACTCCCGCAAACACTGTATGAGGCTACAATAGCCCTGATCTTGAAAAAAGATAGAGATTCCATGGAGATGTCGTCGTATCGCCCCGTGTCGTTACTCCCCATAGAAAACAAGGTGTTGACAAAGATATTGGCAAACCGATTGAAAAAATATATTTCCGATATCATACACCCTGACCAGACAGGTTTTATCCCGGGCCGACATATATACTACAATTTGAGACGCCTTTTCAACGTAATGTATCATGATCATAAAGTTGAGGCAGTGGTAATAGCTCTTGATGCAGAGAAGGCGTTTGATCAGATTGAGTGGAAGTATATGATGTCGGTTCTGGAGCATTTCGGATTTGGAAAGGAATTTATTAATTGGATAAGAATTATTTATGCACCATCAATGGCGTCCGTGGTGACCAATCAGGAAATGTCGCAGTCATTCCGCCTGTTCAAGGGGTGCCGACAGGGGTGCCCTATTTCGCCTGCTCTCTTCGCTATAGCCATGGAACCCCTTGCTACTCGCATTCGGGCATGTGCCGATATAGCTTCTGTTAAAATAAAAGACACACAGCACAAAATTTCCCTATATGCAGACGATGTTCTTTTGTTTTTGTCCAAGCCTAAAACTTCTATTCCACCATTACTTAACTTGATAAACACATTCGGCTCCTTCTCTGGCTACAAGATAAACTGGCAAAAAAGTGAGTTGATGCCAATATCACGGCCTGTGGATATGCAATTTCTGCAATCTACCCCGTTTAGAACAGTGAGGGACAAGTTCACAAGCCTTGGCATTGTAGTGACAAGAGACCTTGACCAGCTATTGAAAGTGAATTGGGACATGAAAATATATCAGCTTAAACAAAATATAGATTTCTGGAAAACTCTGCCTATTTCCTTGGTTGGTCGTATAAACGCTATTAAAATGGTTGTCCTACCCAGGTTTCTTTACCTCTTCCAATGTCTACCCAATTTCATACCACAAAGCTATTTTAAGAAACTGGATTCAATAGTAACTCCATTTTTATGGGATAACAAGGCAGCCAGAATTTCAAAGAAGCATTTATGCAAGTACAAGATAGAGAGGGGCTTTGGCCTTCCTCACTTCAAACTGTATTATTGGGCTGCTAATCTGAACATTGTGTCTTTCTGGAGGGAAAGTTTACCTGCGATGAGACAGAAGGATATGCCTTCAAGGCTTTTGATCGAGCAGGCCTCCTGTCAACGTTCCTCACTCCCTGCACTTGTTAATAGCCCATCATATGTGAAAAAAGCCACTTATGACTCCAATCCAGTCATTTGTCATACGCTTAGGATCTGGAAACAGATTAGGGATTTTCTTAACATACCCACTGTTTACATAGACACCCCGATTAGCCTGAATCATGCTTTCCACCCTGCATTGGATGATGTGGTGTTTTCACAGTGGAGGGAGAAGGGGCTCACAACAATTGGTAATTTATACATAGATGGTCAGTTAGCTTCATTCCAACAATTACAGGCAAAGTTCAACATGCCAACAACACATTTTTTCAGATACCTCCAAATCAGGAATTTCTTAAGGACACATATCCCACAGTATGGCATGAAGCCAAATAGTCCTACATTAGATAGCTTGATCCTTGTCAAACCCCATTCAAAAGGGTTGGTCTCTAGACTGTATGATGTGCTACAGGCCCACATAGAGGTATCCACAGACACCATTAAAAGGGCTTGGGAACAAGAACTTGGTTCAGAAATCTCAGATGAGGACTGGATAGAAGCTCTCAGGAATATAAACCACAGTTCAGTGAATGCCAGACACAACCTTGTACAGTTTAAGGTGATACACAGGTTACACTACTCAAAAGTAAAACTGCATAAAATATTCCCGGACACCTCACCACTGTGTGAGAGGTGCAAGCAGGAGGAGGGGACGTTGACCCACTTATTCTGGACATGCCCTAAATTACATGCTTACTGGGCTCTCATTTTTGATTACTTATCTAAGGCCTTTGATAGAGTTCTAGCCCCAGACCCATTGATCGCTCTGTTTGGTACAGTTGATGGGAATAACCAGGAAGGGAAAGCTGTCTCTCTTTGTACTCCATTAGCCAAAAGGCTCATATTGCAATTTTGGAAATTGGAGACTGTACCTACCTTTGAAATGTGGTTACGGGATTTAGGGAATGTAATCCATATGGAAAAGATTCGATACAACACCTCCAATAGAAGTCCATTGTTTTACAAAATATGGCAGCCGATACTGGATAAATGGTCTAGTCCCGCTTCATAACTGGGCTGACGATCTGCTGCTACTCTGTGCTGTACTCCACGCAATATTTATTTTTGACTTAACTACACTGCTTGTAATGACTATATGCTGTCTTCTTATACATGTACCACCTAATAGGATTTTGTTTTATTTTGTGTATGTGTGAGTTAACTTTTGTTTTGTCCTCTAAACTGGCCATCCCATCCAACAGTACAATGAATGTCATTGTTTGTATTGCTGTCTTTTTTACTTTATTTTTATTGGAAAATAATAAACATATTATAAAAAAAAAAGAAAATCACTCTCATATTCCTCTCCATCCCTGCTGATGCTTTTGTATGAGACAGCTACTTCAACTCTCTCCCTGCTCCACTCTACTTCCCAGTAGCAGGCTCCAGACAGACCCTTTCTACACAACACCGGTCAATGTCGATAAATCTGTCTGGATGGTAGGCATAGGACTGAGACTCTTTTCTACATACCCCCTTTCTGTTCCCCTCAGACAGCCAGAGGTACTCATTGGCTGGGTCTGGGTCCAAGGTGAGCTGGCAGGAGTCTGAGAAAAACATATATATATATATTTTTAAAGCAGTTAGGTGTGTGTGTTTGTGTTTCTGTGATTGCTAGTAAATGGTCATGAGTATGCATACTTGTGGGGTATATACTGTACTGTATGTATATTTCGTAGTAGAATTAGAAAAAAATTGCTTACATTTCAAGAACTCTCTGGTCTTGGGATTAGTAAGTGGAACAATGTAAACCTTTTTCACTAATGAAGAAAAATAGTCATATTAATGGTCATTGGTCCACAATTATTACTTGGTAACAACATGTAATTGTTACTGTACTAGAGAACATGGTGTATATTCTTGTAAAAATATTCAATTTCCCAGATATATTTCTGTCAATATGTGTTCATCATTACCTGCTCCAGATATCTTCACCATGTTCTTTTTCATCAAGTTTTGTAGTGGCCTTTTCAGGTCAGAGACACATTTCTTCACACAATCATAAGATTTGTGTGAGTTGACAGAGATGCTGGGTAAGGCTTCAGATCCAGGAAGGACACAGAGAGACTGGAAACTCTACTGAGAGAAAAATAAATGAAAGAAAAAGACTGAGAAGCAAAGGCATTTACAATCTAAAACTTTTTGAGATCAGGGAGAATTAGACAGGTGTCCCATAAAATGACAACAATTCCACATGGTCTTTCAGAGGACAAGATGGAGCAAACACCATATTGCCTTACCTATCCAATCCTCTCTGATCTACACAGGCGCCTATGTATGGGCTGATTTGGTATTCAGGGATCATGTGAGACTGCTCATGCCTGTACAGAACCAGTTATGTAACCTAGGTTGTTACCTGGAGGTTATGGTTGTGGGCCTCTGTGTGTGAGAGCTGCTCCAGCGCAGCATGTTTCCTCCTCAGCTTAGCCACCTCCTGCTCCAGTTGCTCCAGGAGTCCTTCAGCCCAACTCACTTCAGCCTTCTCCTGGGCTCTGATAGCTCCTTCACCTCAGAGCGCCTTCCCTCAATGGACCGGATCAGCTCAGAAAAGATCCTCTCGCTGTCCTCCACTGCTGCCTGTGCAGTGCTGTTAGGACACACACAGAGAGGAGGGGGGTCCATTTGAACTAGCACATTCACACAGCTCTCACCAGGATCCTAGACAGCTTGTAATATATATAGTACCAGTCAAAAGTTTGGAAACACCTACTCATTCAAGGGTTTTTCTTTATTTGTACTTTTTTCTACATTGTAGAATAATAGTGAAGACATCAAAACTATGAAATAACACATATGGAATCATGTAGTAACCAAAAAAAGTGTTAAACAAATCAAAATATATTTTATATTTGAGATTATTCAAAGTAGCCACCCATTGCCTTGATGACAGTAGGTGTGTCCAAACTTTTGACTGGTACTGTATATATGGTCCAATACTCACCTTTAGATAGTCCACAGCCTGTCTCAGCTCCTGTATCTCCTCCTCTCTTTCCTGGATTATCTGGTTGAATTTCTGATGATTCCTCCCAATGTGTTTGTGCAGAGAAATACATCATACCACATTGAAACAAATGTAGTGTCTGATACATCAAACAGCCCTATGGGAACTTAATGAGAGACCATGTATAAATATAGTTTAGGATGAAATTAAATAGCGTGGGGTGGCTTGCTATCTGTTTAGATTATATATATAGCTAGAAGATAGACACATTTTTGTAAATAGCCTGTGTGACATCTTACAGTGGGGTTCCTATCCTAACCTGTTTCTCCATCCTTTCTGCTGCAGCTGAGCCAGTATCATGGCCTTTATGTTCATCCATCGTAGACAGATACGGCAGTACATTTCTAGCAGTTTGTCATAATGAGAGTATATTTTCTCCTGTAGTTGTGTCAATGCTTTGACCAGTTTGTGCTTCTTAAAGGCAGGGGATTCATTGTGAAGTTTGAGATGAGTCTCACAGTAAGAGGCCAGACACACCAGACTGGACTTGACTGCTTTGAGTTTTCTCCCAGTGCAGACGTCACACTACATTTCCAGGTCCAGAATAACAGAGAGCTAGAGGAGCAGCTTGGGGTCCTGTTTTCTTTAGTTTTCCACCAATTCAGCCAGAAGAGTGTTTTTCTTCAGAACAGGCCTGTGAATTAAGTTTTCCTTACACATGGGATAGCTGTAGACAGCTTTCGGATCATCCTGATCCCATCAGCCCTGAATACGGGTGGGTATAATTTGTGGTACGTTAAAACAGGAATCTGTTCCAAAAACTTCGTAAAGTACACGGTTGCCAACAAACGCATACAAAGTAACATGATCAATTCACCCAACGTTAGCGAAATAGCTGCCAAATAGGCATCAACTCACCACGTAACGTATTCTTAATGTTTGTCAATAGGCTACCAGAGTGAGGACAGACATTTTTCGGAATAAACATGGTGAGTGAAAAACGTAATTATTTAGCCCACTCCCTACCCGCTAACATATTCTGCGCTATACAACTTTGTATGCGGTATTTGTAGGCAACCTTGTTATTTACGAAGTTTTTGGAACAGATTCCTGTTGAAACGTTCAACAAATTATACCCACACAACGACTGAACCAGATATTTTAAAAAGACCTACCTAAAACGTGTAGTTATTTAGTGCACCACCGATTAAAACCTGTTTCTAACAAGTATCCAGTAAGGGGGAAAAAAGGAATAAAAAAATCACTACACTAACGGACAGTGTGTGTAGTAGAGTAACAAAGACCATATACGTTTCCTTCTTTTCCTGTGGCTTCCTGGTTCTGTCCATGATGTTAGGTACCAGGTCTGCCCAGAAGAGGGTGCAAATGGTATGTCACTGGACTGAAAATAGAGATGCCGAAATCTCACAAAAAATCATTGTCTCACTTTTGTTAGACTCATAGTAGGATACTTCATACATAAGTATCCTACTAAAAAAATGTTGAACTAAGAACAGATATAGCCCTTGGTTCACTCCAGACCTGACTGCCCTCGACCAGCATCAATAAGCATTTTTCTATGGCTGGCCATGCTTTCCTCCTGGCTACCCCAACCCCAGCCAACAGCTCCGCACCCCCTGCAGCTACTTGCCCAAGTCTCCCCAGCTTCTCCTTCACCCAAATCCAGATAGCAGATGTTCTGAAAGAGCTGCAAAACCTGGACCTGTACAAATCAGCTGGGCTAGACAATCTGGACCCTCTCTTTCTAAAATTATCCGCCGCCATTGTTGCAACCCATATTACCTGTCTGTTCAAACTCTCTTTCGTATTGTCCGAGATCCCCAAAGATTGGAAAGCTACAGTGGTCATCCCCCTCTTAAAAGTGTGTGACACTCTAGACCCAAACTGTTATAGACCTATATCCATCCTTCCCTGCCTTTCTAAAGTCTTTCGAAGAAAGCCAAGTTAATAAACAGATCACTGACCATTTCGAATCCCACCATACCTTCTCCGCTGTGCAATCCGGTTTCCAAGCTGGTCACGGGTGCACCTCAGCCACGCTCAAGGTACTAAACTATATCATAACCGCCATCGATAAAAGACAGTACTGTGCAGCCGACCTGGCCAAGGCTCATCGACCTGGCCAAGGCTTTCAACTCTATCAAACACCGTATTCTTATCGGCAGACTCAACACCCTTGGTTTCTCAAATGACTGCTCGCCTGGTTCACCAACTACTTATCAGACAGAGTTCAGTGTGTCAAATCGGAGTACCAGTTGTCCAGACCTCTGGCAGTCTCTATGAGGGTACCACAGGGTTCAATTCTCGGGCCGACTCTTTTCTCTGTATATATCAACGATGTCGCTCTTGCTGCTGGTGATTCCCTGATCCATCTCTACAGAGACGACACCATTTTGTATACATCTGCCCCTTATTTGGACACTGCGTTAACAAACCTCCAGACGAGCTTCAATGCCATACAACACTCCTTCCGTGGCCTCCAACTGCTCTTAAATGCTAGTAAAACTAAATGCATGCTTTTCAACCGTTCGCTGCCCGCACCCGCCCGCCCGACTAGCATCACTAATCTGGACGGTTCTGACTTAGAATATGTGGACAACTACAAATACCTAGGTGTCTGGCTAGACTGTAAACTCTCCTTCCAGATTCATATTAAACATCTCCAATCCAAAATGAAATCTAGAATCAGCTTCCTATTCCGCAACAAAGCCTCCTTCACTCACGCCGCCAAACATACCCTCTAAAACTGGCTATCCTACCGATCCTCAACTTCGGCGATGTCATTTACTAAATAGCCTTCAACACTCTACTCAGCAAACTGGATGCAGTCTATCACAGTTCCCTCCGTTTTGTCACCAAAGCCCCACATACCACCCACCACTGCGACCTCTATGCTCTAATCGGCTGGCCCTCGCTACATATTCGTCACACCAGACCCACTGGCTCCAGGTCATCTATAAGTCTTTGCTTGGTAAAGCTCCGCCTTATCTCAGCTCACTGGTCACGATAACAACACCCACCCGTAGCAAGCGCTCCAGCAGGTATATCTCACTGGTCATCCCCAAATCTAAGACCTCCTTTGGCCGCCTTTCCTTCCAGTTCTCTGCTGCCAATGACTTTCCCTCACTAACTTTAAACATCAGCTATCCGAGCAGCTAACCGATCGCTGCGGTTGTACATAGCCCATCTGTAAATAGCCCATCCAATCTACCTACCTCATCCCCATATTGTTTTTATTTACTTTTCTGCTCTTTTGCACACTAGTATTTCTACTTGCACATCACCATCTTCACATCTATCACTCCAGTGTTAATTTGCTAAATTATAATTACTTGCTACTATGGCCTATTTATTGCCTTACCTCCTCACGCCATTTGCACACACTGTATATAGACTTTCTTTTTTTCTATTGTGTTATTGACTGTACGCTTGTTTATTCCATGTGTAACTCTGTGCTGTTGTTTGTGTCGCACTGCTTTGCTTTATCTTGGCCAGGTCGCAGTTGTAAATGAGAACTTGTTCTCAACTAGCCTACCTGGTTAAATAAAGGTGAAATGAATAATAAATAAAACATACATGACATGATAACAATTAAGACATGACAATATGAAACGGCAGAATAATGTTTTTTTTGCAGTTAAAGGTGACTGCGGCCAGATTATGGTAGCCTACCCTATTTACATTCTAAACACATTGTCCTATGGTTGGCATTAAGTATGTTGTACAGCAGCTGAACTTATCCTTTGCTGTACATATTGTCGGTGTAGAGAGGATGATTGATGTGGGGGATTTTCAGTGAGGACACAGGTAGGTGGTCAAGTCCACTTCCTTGTAGAGGAATCTCATTTCCAAATCAGCAGGGCATTTTCCAAAGTACAAAAATAATGGCCCCACTTTACAATATGTCCATAATACTTATCTATTTACATAGTAGTTACATAGGCAAGTACAGTGTAATCAGGTACATATTTTTTTTTAAACAGTACTTGTTAATTACCGCCAAATAGGTGTCAGTATCCTTATAGATGAATCAACCCCAAACCCAGGATAGAGAGGCAGAGTATATGTGGTCTGAACTCTGAGGAAGAGGGTCATTGTGTCAGAGACACTGTAAAAGGACAGAGTTTCTGCCCTGTGGTCCAGGTACACTCCGTCCCTGGAGCAACGAATGGCAGGTATATCAGTCCCTCTACTATTGTGGTAGAAACAGAATCTGAATGCAGATCAGTACAACCTCCTGGACAGATCATTACCTCCAAACCAGCACTCTTTACCACTTCCTCGCCTGCTGATCCCTTTATATGAGACAGCTACATCAACGCCCACCCCGCTCCACTTTAGCTCCCAGTAGCAGGCTCCAGACAGACCCTCTCTAAACAACACCTGTTTCCAGTGGCTAGATCTATGTTGATGACAAGGACCTTATCCCTCCTGGTCACCTTTCTGTTCCTCTCAGACAGACACAGGAGTGGATGTGCTGGGATCCAGTCTAGGAAGTCTAGGAAGTCTAGGAAAAGGATCAAATAAAGCGTGTCAAAAAGGCCATATGTTGGCCAATCACCTCCCGGCGCCCTTTTCTTGTGACTCAGGTGAATTTCCAAAAGAGAGTGGGAAATAATGGGCGTAGTCTTCGGTAGTAGAGATGGCCTAGTCAAGTTGAGTGATGTGTGCGTCCATTCAACCATGAGTAGTGTTTGTATAATGTTTGCTATGCTTTTATGCCTCTGTTTGGTGTTGACCTTCACGCATGCCTCTACAGATGTAGGATCTTAATTTGAGCCAGTTTGCTACACAAGGAAAATAATCCTAAAACAACAGGAAATGTGAATTATTATGTGGATTATATTTAATGGACATTTTTTGTAGGGGTTGATACATTTTTCATTAAGACAAATCAAGTATGACATTTGAAAGTGGAAATTACAAACTTTAGAAGCCTTTTAAAACCTGAAATACACTACAAGTTTGCATTTCCTGCTGGGCAGGAAGATTCTCAGCAACAAAAAAGTGATCAAATTAAGGACAATACGTCCTGGTGTTGTCTGACACTAGCATTGACTTAGGGGTTTGTTTAGTATTGTTTGTAGTGCCAGCATGATACAATGTAGCTTCGGGACCACATCTATGGAGTCTGTTGGGACATGTCATCCCAATGTCCCAACAGACTCCCATAGTTGCGGTCCCGAAGCTAGATAATATGCTAACATCCCACTGGGCACAGATGTAATTTTAAAGTCTAGTTTTGATTTACATTTGGTTGAGTTGTCAACTAATGTGAATTCACGTTGAATTCACATTAATTGACAACTCACCCAAATGTAAATTCAACAAAACATTTCACCATGTCATTGGATTTAGGTTAAAAGTTAGGTGAAAAAATACTAAATTCCCTTATGTTGATGACTTTTTGCAAATCCAATAAACTTTCCACGTTGATTCAACGTCATCACATTGATTTATTTTGTTGAAAGGATGTGTAAACAACATAGATTTATTTTGTTGAAAGAATGTGTAAACATCATTGATTTATTTTGTTGAAAGGATGTGTAAACATCATTGATTTATTTTGTTGAAAGGATGTGTAAACATCATTGATTTATTTTGTTGAAAGGATGTGTAAACATCATTGATTTATTTTGTTGAAAGGATGTGTAAAGGAACTTTGTCAAAAATAACAGCTCCGATTGGCCAATAGGTGGCGCTTTTATAAGCAGTCCCACATAAACCCTGATATCAGCTACCTAATTTGACATAGAGACTTGAAACTATGTATGTGCTGTAGGTGTCTTTCCTAATGCTGAACAAATGTGCATCAAGGATCCATAAGGTCTGTCATGCTAGATTTTCCACCATCATGGACATTTTTTTTTACTTTGAAAAATGTATTCTCATGAACCATATCAAATCAAATCAAATGTTATTTGTCACATTCACCGAATACAACAGTGAAATGCTTACTTACAAGCCCTTAACCAACAATGCAGTTTTAAGAAAAATAAGTGTTAAGTAAAGAATAGACAAGTAAAAAATAAAAAAATTAATGTAACAAGTAATTAAAGAGCAGCAGTAAAATAACTAGGGGGGTACCGGTCCAGAGTCAATGTGCGTGAGGACCGGTTAGTCGAGGTAATATAGGTAATATCTACATGTAGGTAGAGTTAAAGTGACTATGCATAGATAATAAACAGAGGATGGCAGCAGCGTAAAAGAGGGGGGACAATGCAAATAGTCCGAGTGGCCATTTGATTAGCTGTTCAGGAGTCTTATGGCTTGGGAGTATAAGCTGTTAAGAAGCCTTTTACAGCTGCACCATCGAGAGCATCCTGACTGGTTGCATCACCGCCCGGTATGACAACTGGTTGGGCTCCGACCGCAAGACACAACAGAGGGTAGTGCGTACGGCCCAGTACATCACTGGGGCCAAGCTTCCTGCCATCCGGGACCTCTATACCAGGCGGTGTCAGAGGAAGGCCCTAAAAATTGTCAAAGAGTCTAGAGTTTTCTTCCCTCTGATTGCACATTTAACATGCTGGTAGAAATGAGGTAACATGGATTTAAGTTTCCCTGCATTAAAGTCTCCGGCCACTAGGAGCGTCACCTCTGGATGAGCGTTTTCCTGTTTGCTTATGGCTGTATACAGCTAATTGAGTGCGGTCTTAGTGCCAGGATTGGTTTGTGGTGGTAAATATACAGCTACGAAGAATACAGCTGACAACTCTCTAGGTAGATAGTGTGGTCTGCAGCTTATCATGAGATACTCTACCTCAGGCGAGCAAAACCTCAAAACTTCCTTAGATTTCGTGTACCAGCTGTTGTTTACAAATATACATAGATCGCCACCCCTTGTCTTACCAGAGGCGCCTGTTCTATCCTGCCGAAAAAGCGTAAAACCCATCTAGCTATATGTTATTCATGCCATCGTTCAGCCACGACATGGTGAAACATAAGATATTACAGTTTTTAATGTCCCGTTTGTAGGATATATGTGCTCGTAGCTCGTCTATTATTATTATCCCTTTTATTATTGGCTAATAGGACCGATGGTAAAGGCAGATTACCCACTCGCCGTTAGATCCTTACAAGGCACCCAGACCTACAAATTTAGCAAAAAAACACAAACAATAGCAATTGGTTAGGGGACCAAAAAAACGGTAGCCATCTCCTCCAGAGCCATTATTATATCATACCATAACACTTTTAACGTAGTTTGAGAAAAGTCAAGGGATTGGTTAAGAGATGGCGGAGTTATCGATAAATCAGGAAATCAGGTTTTACGTGTCAATTTAAACCACCATGAACTACACTGAATTTGGTATTGATTTCTGAAAAAACAAGGCAACTATTAGCAACTTATTCTTTGCATATGTAACACTAATGCTCAAAATCATCTTCCTGTCATGAACCATACGTCAGATTCACTCCAGATGTTGTATTTAGACTAATGATTGTACATAAAGGAAGATAGTTCCTACATGATAGAGTGCTTGCTTTGTTAACCAACTCATCTTGAGTCCCTTTTGTCATCGTGTGAAACCTGTTCATTGCTGCTCGCAGCTGTATTATTTGATGAGTTTCTGCATTAGGTTAGCTTCTGAATGTGGTCCATCCATTATGTTTTCTTCCAGATATTATCAGCAGGCAGACCTACACATTTGCCTTTACTGGCCTCTATAGGCCTATAGCCTTTACATATCCACAGTTGTAATGGTGTACCTTTTGCAATTAGCATGTGTAGCCTGCATTTATCTGGGTTTATATTTCTCTGCTATTATTTACTTTTTCATATGCATGTTTATAATACAGATTTGTCACTGATCGTATGGAATGAGTTGGTTGGTAGTGACAAAAAGTTCATACAACTGCCTGGTTCCTATTGAACCCTCTGTGGATCCTTAGCATTCAGCATTTAGCGGGTGGTTCAGAAGCTGACCACTCAGAACGGTTCCAGCTAGCTTTAAAAAAAATTTTTTTTACAGTCCGTGAACATGAAGTATGTGTGTGCATTCATGTTTGCACTTTACTCACATTCTCTCTGGTCTCTTGCTCAGAAGGGCGAACAATTGGAACTTTAACCACAGACACCCATCATCAGTAGGCTACACAACAACTTTTAGGAGGGCAACATCACTGAGTGATGGTAATTTAGCCACCAAATAGCACAAATTATTTCATATCTAGCAAAAACTCATTTACAAAAATAAGACTTAAGAGCTTTCTACTGACCTTTCTCAGATATCCTGTCCAGTTCTTCCTTGCAGATGGCTTGCAGTCACTCTTTCAGGTCAGAGTCAAATTTCCTTGCATGCTTAAACGAGACAATACATTTTTTAACTGAACCTTTATTTAACTAGGCAAGTCAGTTAAGAACACATTTTTATTTACAACGACGGCCTACCCAGGTCAACCTGGATGACACTGGGCCAATTGTGCGCCGCCCTATGGGACTCGCAATCACGGCCGGTTGTGATACAGCCTGGATTTGAACCAGGGACTGTAGTGATGCTTTTTGCACTGGGATGCAGTGCCTTAGACCGCTGAACCACTCGGGAGCTCAATGATAGTGGGTATAGCCTCAAATATAGGAGGGACACAGAGGGACTGGAAACTCTACGATATTGACAAAGACAAAGGTTGTTTTTTAAGTACATTTCACTGAGAAAGAAGTCTAGAGATAGTCACTGGATAGTCATTTGTGAGGGACATCTAGGATAGAGAAGTCATGGATGTGATCTGTGTGTGAAAGCTGCTCCAGCTCAGCCTCTCTCCTCCTTAGCTCAGCCACCTCCTGCTCCAGTTGCTTCAGTCACATTTTAGCCTGTCTCACATCAGCCTTCTCCTGGGCTCTGATCAGCTCCTTCACCTCGGAGCGCCTTCCATCAATGGAGCGGATCAGCTCTGTAAAGGTCCTCTCACTGTCTTCCAATTACACCTGTTCAGAGCATTTTTACGACACAGAGAGGATGGGGTCGATTTCAACCACCCTATTCACTCAGCTCTCGCCAGGACCCCAGACAGCCTGACTGTAATTTCACTATATATGGACCTCACATTCACCTTCAGAGAGACCACAGCCTGTCTCAGCTTCGGCATTTCCTTCTCTCTATCCTGGATTTTCAGCTCAGATTTCTGCTGATTCTCCTCCAACTGCTTCTGCAAAGAAAAGTATCATACCCATAGGATGATTAAATTGCTATCAGACAGGATGCTGTGCATCTGACAAGGTAGTATCTGAATGTTGTCACTGTTTCATCTTGCTCCATCTTCTCCCATTGCCTTGCCATTGGAGTTTCTTCTTTATGTGAGAGATCTGGCTTTTCTGTACAAATGGTGATTTTACTGAACAGACAGAAAACACTCCATTCTCAGCTCAAATGGGTTGGGCTTTACACTGATTGGATGACCTCTTTTCAAATTTAACCTACCATTCTCTGTTTTATATGTAAACCTAATAATAATAATGTAAATGTAATATTAACCAGATGGAACATGAGGTAGCAAAGAGTTAGCAACAGGTTACGCAAACAAAATGTTTAAGTGTGAGTCTCTCTACTCTTCGTATTACACTATTCTCAGTCACTGGTCTCGATGCCAGAGTAAAAGAGATGAACAAATGTTTATATGTAGATGTGTGATATTTAACTGTTCCAATCCTTACCTGTTTCTCAGTCCTTTCTGCTGCAGCTGAGACTGTATCATGGCCTTTATGTTCATCCAGCACACACAGCAGACAGATACACTGTTGATCGGTATAGCAGTAAACCTCCAGCAATTTATTGTGATGAGAGCAGATCTTCTGTAGTTGTCCAGTGGCTTCATGTTTTTTTCCCGGGTTGAGGTCATTATGAAGTTTCAGGTGAGACTCACAGTAAGAGGCAGGACACACCAGACAAGACTTGACAGCTATGAGTTTTCTCCCAGTGCAGATGTCACCCCACACCTAAAGGTCCATCTTATCAGAGATTTGGAGGAGCAGGTTGGAGTTCTGTCTTCAGTTTCTCCACTAATTCAGTAGAGGATTTTTCCTCAGAACAAGTCTTGGGGTGAAGGTCTGTCTGCACAGGGGACAGCTGTAGATACCTTTCAGATCATCCTGATCCCAGCAGTCATTAATACAGTCCATACAGTAACTGTGTCCACAGGCAGTAGTCACTGGATCCTTCAGTAGATCCAGACAGATTGAACGGGTAATCAAATCCTTATCTTCTAAAATTGCATCTGCCATGGTGATACACAGACTAACAGACTGAGCAGCAGAGTCTCAGAAATACGTTTAGTTTCCCTGTTTGTTCTGAGCAGTAGGAGTGGCTTCCACTGAACTTGAAATTTGGCTTTCTGCCTGGTTCAGTGTGAACTGAGATATCAGACAGTGTCTGGCTAGCAGAAGGCATATGTGGTCCATCACAACCAGAGAAAACCGGTTTATTGATACTTGTCACGTTCCTGACCTGTTTTCTGTTATTTTTGTATGTGTTTAGTTGTTCAGGGCGTGAGTTGGGGTGGGCATTCTATGTTTTGTGTTTCTATGTTTAGGTCATTGGTAATTAGCCTTATATGGTTCTCAATCAGGGACAGGTGTTTGACATTTCCTCTGATTGAGAACCATATAAAGGAAGGCTGTTCACACTGTTTGAGGTGGGTGGTTGTCTTCCGGGTCTGTGTCTGTGCACCACACGGGACTGTTTCGTTTGTTTAGTCTGTACCTGTTCATGCGTTCTTCGTGTATATGTAAGTTCGTTTGTTCAGGTCTGTTGACTTCGTTTATTATTTTGTAAATTCTCAAGTGTGTTTAGTTTTCATCTTGTTTAATAAATATCATGTCGTATCACAACGCTGCGCAGTGCAACAATTCTTTTCTTCAGATCCTCAGAGAATTCTTTGCCATGAGGTGCCATGTTGAACTTCCAGTGACCAGTCAGTATGAGGGAGTGTGAGAGCGATGACACCAAATTTAACACACCTGCTCCCCATTCACACCTGAGACCTTGTAACACTAACGAGTCACATGACACCGGGGAGGGAAAATGGCTAATTGGGCCCAATTTGGACATTTTCACTTAGGGGTGTACTCACTTTTGTTGCCAGCGGCTTAGACATTAATGGCTGTGTGTTGAGTTATTTTGAGGGGACAGCAAATTTACACTGTTATACAAGCTGTACACTCACTACTTTACATTGTAGCAAAGTGTCATTTCTTCAGTGTTGTCACATGAAAAGATATACTCAAATATTTACAAAAATGTGAGGGGTGTACTCACTTTTGTGATATACTGTACTTCGATACGGCTTATATCTGTGTGCGGGTGTGTGTAAGTGAGCCTCAACAACCACAGCAAGTGAAATCACTGCAACACTTAACAAAGAGCTGCAGTCAGTTTTACAATTGGTGGCAAGTAATAAACTAGTCCTAAATATATCAAAAACTAAAAGCATTGTATTTCAGACAAATCATTAGCTAATCCCTCAACCTCATCTAAATCTTGTAATGAATAATGTGGCAATATAACAACTTTAAAAGCACCAAACTGTCTGTTCGAACAGTTAACACACAGCTCAGACTGTAACGGGTGACGCTCTCCTCATCCTCGGATGAGGTGAGGAGAGAAGGATCGGTAGACCAATGCGCAGCGAGGTGTGATGACATAATGAATTTATTGAACAAAATGAACACTGACACGAACTATACTTTAGAAATGATACAAAATAACAAACGGACAACGTAGACGAAACCTGAACATGGAACTTACATAACGACAGGAAGAACACACGAGCAGGAAACAGACTACATCAAAACGAAATACAACCGAAACAATCCCGTGTGGTGCGCAGACACAAACACAGGAGACAATCACCCACAAACAAACAGTGAGAATGCCCTACCTAAATATGACTCTTGATTAGAGGAAAATGCAAACCACCTGCCTCTAATCAAGAGCCATACCAGGCAAACCGAAACCAACATAGAAACAGATAACATAGACTGCCCACCCAAAACACATGCCCTGACCATAAACACATAAAAACTAACATAAATAGGTCAGGACTGTTACAGTACCCCCCCCCCCAAGGTGCGAACGCCGGGCGCACCAGCACAAAGTCCAGGGGAGGGTCCGGGTGGGCAGTTGACCACGGTGGTGGTTCCGGTTCAGGACGCTGTCCCCATACCACCATAGTCACTCCCCTCTTCTGTCTACCCCTTCTACTGACCACCCTAACACTACCTTCCCCTAAATAAACAGCTAGCACCGGGACAAGGGGCAGCACCGGGACAAGGGGTAGCACCGGGACAAGGGGCAGCACCAGAACAAGGGGCAGCACCAGGATAAGGACCATCACTGGAATAAGGGGCAGCACCTGGACAAGGGGCAGCACCTGGACAAGGGGCAGCACCGGGACAAGGGGCAGCACCGGGACAAGGGGCAGCACCGGGACAAGGGGCAGCACCGGGACAAGGGGCAACACCGGGACAAGGGGCAACACCGGGACAAGGGGCAGATCCCGGCTGAAGGACTCTGGCAGGTCCTGTTTGGACGGCTCTGGCAGGTCCATGCAGGCTGACGGCTCTCGACGCTCATGGCAGACTGACGGCTCTCTACGCTCATGGCAGGCTGACGGCTCTCGACGCTCATGGCAGACTGACGGCTCTCGACGCTCATGGCAGGCTGACGGCTCTCGACGCTCATGGCAGGCTGACGGCTCTCGACGCTCATGGCTCTCTGACGGCTCTGGCTGCTCATGGCTCTCTGACGGCTCTGGCTGCTCATGGCTCTCTGACGGCTCTGGCTGCTCATGGCTCTCTGACGGCTCTGGCTGCTCATGGCTCTCTGACGGCTCTGGCTGCTCATGGCTCTCTGACGGCTCTGGCTGCTCATGGCTCTCTGACGGCTCTGGCTGCTCATGGCTCGCTGGCGGCTCTGGCTGCTCATGGCTCGCTGGCGGCTCTGGCAGATCCTGTCTGGTTGGCGGCTCTGGCAGATCCTGTCTGGTTGGCGGCTCTGGCAGATCCTGTCTGGCTGGCGGCTCTGGCAGATCCTGTCTGGTTGGCGGCTCTGGCAGATCCTGTCTGGTTGGCGGCTCTGGCAGATCCTGTCTGGTTGGCGGCTCTGGCAGATCCTGTCTGGCTGACGGCTCTAGCGGCTCCTGTCTGGCTGACGGCTCTAGCGGCTCCTGTCTGGCGGATGGCTCTGTAGGCTCATGGCAGACGGGCGGCTTTGCAGGCTCATGGCAGACGGGCGGCTTTGCAGGCTCATGGCAGACGGATGGCTCAGACGGCGCTGGGGAGACGGATGGCTCAGATGGCGCTGGAGAGACGGATGGCTCAGATGGCGCTGGGGAGACGGATGGCTCAGATGGCGCTGGGGAGACGGATGGCTCAGATGGCGCTGGGGAGACGGATGGCTCAGATGGCGCTGGGGAGACGGATGGCTCAGATGGCGCTGGGGAGACGGATGGCTCAGATGGCGCTGGGGAGACAGATAGCTCTGTAGGGAGGAGAAGGAGAGACAGCCTGGTGCGTGGTCTAGGCACCGGCTGCGCTGGAGAGGAGGAAACAGCAGGAGAGAGAACCCGGAGAGACAGCCTGGTACGGGGGGCTGCCACCGGAGGACTGGTACATGGAGGTGGCACCGGGTATACCGGACCGTGAAGGAGGACACGTGCTCTTGAGCACCGAGCCTCCCCAACCCTACCAGGTTGAATGAACCCCGTAGCCCTGCCAGTGCGGCGAGGTGGAATAGCCCGCACTGGGCTATGCAGGCGAACCGGGGACACCACCTGTAAGGCTGGTGCCATGTACACCGGCCCGAGGAGACGTACTGGAGACCAGCTACGTTGGGCCGGCTTCATGGCACCCGGCTCGATGCCCAACCTAGCCCTCCCAGTGCGGCAAGGTGGAATAGCCCGCACTGGGCTAAGCACGCGTACTGGGGACACCGTGCGCTCTACCGCATAACACGGTCTCTTACCAGTACGACGCCTTCTACCTCCACGGTAAGCACGGGGAGTTTGCTCGGGTATCTTACCCGGCTTTGCCACACTCCTCGTGTGGCCCCCCCCAAGAAATTTTTGGGTCTTACTCACGGGCTCCCAACCGCGTCGTCGCGCTGCCTCCTCATACCAGCGCCGCTCAGCCTTCGCTGCTTCCAATTCCTCCTTTGGACGGCGATATTCCCCTGGTTGAGCCCAAGGTCCTCTACCGTCCAAGATCTCCTCCCAAGTCCAGAAGTTCTTGTTGCGCCGTCGAGCATTCCCATACCGCTTGGTCACATTTTGTTGGTGGGTGATTCTGTTAGAGGGTGACGCTCTCCTCATCCTCGGATGAGGTGAGGAGAGAAGGATCGGTAGACCAATGCGCAGCGAGGTGTGATGACATAATGAATTTATTGAACAAAACGAACACTGACACGAACTATACTTTAGAAATGATACAAAATAACAAACGGACAACGTAGACGAAACCTGAACATGGAACTTACATAACGACAGGAAGAACACACGAGCAGGAAACAGACTACATCAAAACGAAATACAACCGAAACAATCCCGTGTGGTGCGCAGACACAAACACAGGAGACAATCACCCACAAACAAACAGTGAGAATGCCCTACCTAAATATGACTCTTGATTAGAGGAAAATGCAAACCACCTGCCTCTAATCAAGAGCCATACCAGGCAAACCGAAACCAACATAGAAACAGATAACATAGACTGCCCACCCAAAACACATGCCCTGACCATAAACACATAAAAACTAACATAAATAGGTCAGGACTGTTACACAGACACCCAAATATACCACACAATACATGCCACCAGGGGTTTCTTCACAGTTCCCAAGTCCAGCACAGAGTATGGTAAAAACACAATACTGCCTAGAGCCATGACTACATGGAACTCTTCCACATCAAGTACCTTGCGTGAGCAGTAAAAAATAAATACAAAATAAATAAAGATAAAACAACATCTCACAAGACACACAAACACACATGCACGCACGCACACACACACACACACACACACACACGCCGCGGTATTGTGGATTTTATATAGTAAATGTGTAATATTGGAGTAATAATTTAATAATGTCTTGTATGATGTATATTTTCATTTATGACATAGGCTGTTGTAGGCTGTTGTTCTGCTTTAGCCCTGTTTGGACCCCAGGAAAAGTAATAGCTGCTTTGGTAGCAGATAATGGGCATCCTAATAAATACTAAATACTCAAAAGTGATTGTATCTAAAATGAGCATGCAGTGGCAGATGTTGTTAGCATGGGGTTTTTGGTAATGTGATACTGTACCTGTATCTACATTGAGTGTACAAAACATTTAGGACACCTGCTCTTTCCATGACAGACTGACCAGGTGAATCCAGGTGAAAGCCATGATCCCTTATTGATGTCACTTGTTAAATCCACTTCAATCATTGTAGATGAAGAGGAGGAGACAGGTTAAAGAAGGATTTTTAAGCCTTGAGACAATTGAGACATGGATTGTGTATGTGTGCCATTCAGAGGGTGAATGGGCAAAACAAAAGATGTAAGTGCCTTTGAACAAGGTATGGTAGTAGGTGCCAGGTGCACTGGTTTGTGTCAAGAACTGCAACGCTTCTGGGTTTTTCACACTCAACAATTTCCTGTGTGTATCAAGAATGGTCCACCACCCAAAGGACGTCCAGCCAACTTACCCTGATGAAGACAGCTTGTCTGTCGTAACGTTGGTTATTAGGTTATTACATTATTGCATCTGAGCTGCTAAAGTGAGCGGCTCTCTTTTTCCTCTTCAAGCATCCAGCCAACTTGACACAACTGTGGGAAGCATTGGAGTGTCCATGCCCTGACAAATTGAGGCTGTTCTGAGGGCAAAAGGGGGGGTGCAACTCAATATTGGGAAGGTGTTCTTATGTTCCTAATGTTTTGTACCCTCACTGAATATGGACAGCATGTTATGTACTTTAGAAAGCAGCCCACAATCTGCACTGAGACTACACATTGGAACCGTATAGAAGCAAGCAAGACTTAGTTTGTTGTCAGACTTCATTAGGGCGGCAGGTACCCTAGCGATTAAGAGCTTTGGGCCAGTAATTGAAAGGTTGCTGGTTAGAATCCCCAAGCTGACTAGGTGAAAAATCTGCTGATGTGCCCTTGAGCAAGGCACTTAATTGCTCTTGTAGTCGCTCTGGATAAGAGTGTCTGCTAAATGACTAAAATGTTCCAAATAATCATGTGGCTGTGTGTTTCCTACAGCCTTACACCACACAACAGTAGGAATACATGTTTAGTGTTCATCATTATTACATGAGTGTTTGTTGCTGAATGTGTATCTTGCTGGGGATGAACAGGTCTTAATAGAGACAGACTGATGAACATGTTGTATACCATGTACAGTTTTTCCATCCCCCATATTTGTCTATCCTCCCTCTTCCATTTTCTTTCCTATCTTCTTCTCCCCCTCAACTCTCTCTCTCCCTCCTCTTTCTTTGTACAAGTATGTGTGACTTATTCCCAGTGGTGTAAAGTACTTTGGTAAAAATACTTTAAAGTACTAATTAAGTCGTTTCTTTGGGTATCTGTACTTTACTTTACTATTTATATTTATAATATACATTCCTAAAGAAAATACTGTACATTTTACTCCATACATTTCCCCTGACAACCAAAAGTACTCGTTACATTTTTAATGATTAGCAGGACAGGAAAATTGTCAAATTCAATAACTTAGTAAGAGAACAAGTGGTCATCCCTACTGCCGCTGGCCAGGCAGACTCACTCAACACAAATGCATATTTTGTAAATAACGTCTGAGTGTTGGATTGTGCCCCTGGCTATCCATACATTTTTTAAACAAGAAAATGGTTCCGTCTGCTTTGCTTCATTTAAGGAATTTAAAATTATTTATTATTTTACTTTTGATACTTAGTGTAACGGCTCTCTTTCGGTGAGTGAGTTGACCAAGGCGCAGCGGGTGATGAATACATAATGTTTTAATGACAAGACGGAAAAACACGAAACGAAATACACTTGAATGATTTACAAAATAACAAAACGAACTAGACAGACCTAAACTATGAACTTACATGAAACGAGGAACACAATAAACAGGAACGACCGAACGAACGAGACAGTACCGTGTGGTGCAAAATACACAGACACAGCGACAATCACCCACAAACAAACAGTGAGAACCTCCTACCTTAATATGACTCTCAATTAGAGGAAAACGCAAAACACCTGCCTCTAATTAAGAGCCATACCAGGCAACCCAAAACCAACATAGAAACGGAAAACATAGACTGCCCACCCAAAACTCACGCCCTGACCATCACACACATACAAAACAACAGAAAACAGGTCAGGAACGTGACACTTAGTATATTTGAGCAATTGCATTTACTTTTGATACTTAAGTATATTTAATACTTTTAGACTTTTACTCAAGTAGTATTTTACTGGCTGACTTTCACTTTTACTTGAGTAACTTTCTATTAAGGTATCTATACTTTTACTCAAGTATGACAATTGGGAACATTTCCCCCCACTGCTTATTCGTAACCTATGAAATGTGTACGTCTGCTGTACTGAATAAGACATGATTCTCTCTCAGCAGAAATCTGTCAAGAATGCTATTTATCTGTTTGACACTATCACAGTTCGTCTTGGCAGGTTTTCAATCCTCTCTCTTCGGTGTAGCAAAGGAAAAATGTTCAGTGTTTGTTTTCCTGACACACACACACACACACACACACACACACACACACACACACACACACACACACACACACACACACACACACACACACACACACACACACACACACACACACACACTAACACACAGCTGTAGCAGGTGTGGAGCAGCAGAAGAGATAAGCCATTTCATTATGGTACGCTGTAGGGCTCAGGCCATGTTTATGGAGCATGGTGTATTGGATTTTTCTCATACAAGCAATTTTTGGATCCGTATTGAAACGTATCTATAGCAGAACAATAATTATCAAATGCTCAAATACATTCACAGAACTTCTGATAATTTTTTTGCCTTTTTACATGACTTGCATATCTTAAACCACCTTTTGCAAAACTTAAAATACATATGTTGTCACGTTCTGACCATAGTTCCTTTTGTATTTTCTTTGTTTTAGTGAGGTCAGGGCGTGAGTTGGGTGGGTTATCTATGTTTTGTGTTTCTATGTTGGGTTTGTCGTTTGGTCTGATATGGTTCTCAATCAGAGGCAGGTGTTTGTCATTGTCTCTGATTGGGAACCATATTTAGGTATCCTGTTTTGTCTTTTGGTTTGTGGGTGTTTGTTTCCGTGTCAGTGTTTGTCGCCACACGGTACTGTTTCGTTTGAGCATTTGTTTATTGTTTTTGTTCCTGTGTTCAGTTTGGATTTATATTAAATACATGAACACTTACCACGCTGCGCTTTGGTCCGATCCTTCTACCACCACAGACGATCGTTACATATGTCATCAGCGAATTGTCACTCGGGAGGCCCATTATTTGCAATTTTGACGGTATAGTATTGATGAATGTATTTATGTTTTGCAAAAGGCCACTGAGTTCTGTGTCTTGTGGACTCTGTTTTGAAAATCGACAACATTGTTCCAAAAAATACCTGTACGCAATGAATAAAAACTGTAATAGCAGAGTGGTTTATTTCACTCCTCTATTCTTCCCTTCTTCATTAACGATTAGCTGCTAGCTCCTAGGTCAGGCTAGCAACCCCAGCGGAAATGAGGCGGGGGTGTGTATTTGTGTCTGTGTGTGTGTATGTCTATGCATGCATGTGTACACAACCTGGTCTCTGAGCTTTTTGTATTATTCTGTACATAAATCTGAGACACTACATTTAGTGTGATATGTTAGGTTGTGAGTTGGAATCTCATTATGAACAACTTTAGCATTTTAGCTAATTAGCAACTTTTCATCTACTTACTTCTTTTGAGCTACTTTCGCAACTACTTAGCATGTTAGCTAACCCTTCTCTTAACCTTAGCCCTTTTATCTAACCCTTCCCCTAACCCTAATCTTAACTCTTTAACCTAACTCATAAACTTAACCCTAAGCCTAGCTAACATTCGAAAATTCGTAACATATCAAACATTTTGCAAATTCGTAATATATCATACGAATTGTAATTCATAACATATCACATGGGTGGTGGACATCCACAAAATAATACACACATTACGAAACGTAACATATCATACTAAAATGTAGAGTCTTGGTTTACGTACAGAATAATACGAAATGCTCTGAGACCAGGTTGGTGTACAAGACTCCCTCCATATACAGGCCACACCCTCATCAGGCACTCTACACCTATACAGTATACAGTACACACAAGAGACCCTGACAGTTACATCAAACCAACTGTCTCTTTTCATTCTACACCTATACAGTATACAGTACACACAAGAGACCCTGACAGTTACATCAAACCAACTGTCTCTTTTTCATTCCCCCTCACCCTTTTCTTTCCTTTCTTCCCCCATCACTCCATCCCACACGCCTTCTCCCACCAACCACACTCCCCCATCTTTCCTTCCTCCTCCTCATCCCTTCTCCCCTAGCCACCCCTCCCCAAGGCTTCCAGATCTTTCTATATCTTTCATTGTCCCTGACATCTGTTCTGCAGGCTGATTAATTCAGAGTAGCGTGTGGGATGAGACCCCCCCTAGGTAATAACTGAAGTCAGAGAATGAACTTAGAAGAATGACTGACTGGCACAGTATGTTCACTGTCAATAATAGATCAGGGCCAACCCAGGTTAGACTGACTGGCTGTCAGACTGTCTGTCCGAATATGCTTGGCTGTACACAAATAGATGTTGATTGAGTTCTAGGAAATAGAGCTAGAAAAGCAAAACTGTGGATAAATGTGGCCATGAGCAAGCTATTATTAGTGGTGTAGGAGTTTCTATATCACTTTGTTTCTGCAGTGTTAATTTACCCTGTTTAGGAGAGGAGGTCTGACATTGTCATCAATTTCTCTCCTCTCTTTCTCTCTTTCTCCCTCTCACTCTCCGAAAGTGATGTGATTAATGTCTCTCCAGGGACAGAGGGAGAGCAGTAATAGAGCCCAGTTCAGAGATCACAGGCTCAGGTCAGAGGTTAGGGGTCAGTGATCAGGGTGCTGAGTTAAGTTCAAAAGCCACTTGGGGAGCGTTGTTGATGTGACACATTATATAGTAGTGATTATTGTGTTTCCAGTCTGCACAGTGAATGGTGGTCAGGACAGGGTGAGACCAAATGACTGACAAGGTGAGACAGGGAGAGGCAGAGAAATAAAGAGAGAGAATTATAAAAAGACAGAGAATGAGATGGCCATTGGCTCTGCAGTGATATACCATCTGGACAAACAGAGCAGGGCCAAAGACACACACACACTCACACACAGTAGGCTAATTTCATGATCAGTTTGACTGTGGCTCTGCTCACACGTTTGGACAGACAGATGTACTGATGGTAGAGAAGGGGGGAAAGAGAGAAATAGAGCGAGAAGAGGAGGAGAGAGTGGGATAGACAGATAGAGAGGGAGAGATGGATAGAAAGTCTAAGAAAATTCTCACGACGAGATTCTCTAGATGTTTTGAGAAATTACCCTCTGCCAACACCCAGGTCTCTCAAGATCCAAGGTGAGATTCGACGTATGTCCAGGTACCCAGGACGTCTGGAGATTACTTAAAAACCGTCCACTAGGGGCAACGGTGAGCGCTATTATCAGGCGGTATGCTAGGGCGTTGTGGACAGGGATAGCGGATGGGCATAAGTTGTGAGCTGCGGCTCCGAGAGTTGCGTGTTCAATCCCAGTGATAGGCACTCGTTTATACATGTTTTGTTTTAACCCTATCCCAAACCATAACCCTTACCTCAAGGGTCTCCAATTACACTCAGCCGTGGGACGATTTTTCCTTGAGCAGAAGGTCAGGGGGCAAGAACATAATTTGTACACTGCATATTGTCCGCAAACAGATATAGTATTTGCCCCAAAAATTATAATTTCAAACCTTGATTACATTGGGATACAATCAATATGACTCTCTATTTATGCATGGGAGTACTTGGGAACATGTTTCCTCAATTAAAATCACTTTGACTTGACTTTCTTGGTGATTCTACTGTCTTTTATGCCCAACAACAAAAATTATTTAAATTTGTTCTTGTTACGTTCCCCAGTTTCTGTGTTGTATTTGAGTGTGTGTGTTTCAGGAGATGGCTTCCTGGAAGCCTCCCCAACCAGCTGATTGGTCGACCCCAGGCTAATTGATGATTGGAGCTGACTCCGCCCCCTCGTCAAGAAGCAGCTGACTCTAATCACCATTGCCACCAGAAGATATAAAAGCCAGTGTTCTGTTCAGAAGGAAAGAGAAATGATTAGAGGTTAGAGGGAGCTTGAATATTTTGGAGAAGAGGTTAGAGGGAGCTTGAATATTTTGGAGAAGAGGTTAGAGGGAGCTTGAATATTTTGGAGAAGAGGTTAGAGGGAGCTGATTGGTTATGTCTGTTATATGTTATAGGACGCACTGTTTTGATTATTGAAATTGTTTGTTGTTCTGTATCATTTGTTCCCAGGGGGGAAGGAGAAGGCACTTTGGGAGTGCTTAGGCAAGAGGCCCGCGGGCATACATATACCCGTAGTATATTCAATGTCTAGGCACACTAGGTAAGACCTGGGCGGACCACCCCCTGTATTTTGGTTAGGGCACCAGGTGGTGCTAAGTTAGGTAAGTAGTGGGTAGGCAGGTTAGATAGGAAAGGGGGAAGCTTTGATATTTACTTTCTTTGCTTTGGTTCCGTCCAGCCCCTTTTCCCCATATTACCGTGTAGGAAATAAATCCTAGTAACGGTAAATTCTGCCTTTGTCATCCTTACTCGCACCTACGGTCCATACCTCTTTCACTTCACGGGGAGTTGAGTTGTAGCAGGGTGTTGCGTTCCCTCTTCATAGAGGCGTGCGTAACAGTTATGAAAAGTTGGGTGACAAATAAAATTACTCAAGGGCCGAATTTGCCCCGTGGGCGGCCTAATGGGGAGCCCTGTCTTGCCTATCAAAATGAATGCCTAAAATTAACCGTTTTTGTTTGAACCCTATCCCAAACCTTAACCCTTAACTTAACCATTCAAAATGAATGCCTAAACTTTGGAAATGTTATGTTCATGAACAAACGTCAGATTCTGAAGTGAGACTGTGAGAGCTTTTTGTGGCTAGACCTTTTACTGTAATGTAAGCTTGCGGACTTGTCACATCTTCTACGCCACCTCCGGAGGTCGTGGATGAGCCTTGCGTGAGTCATGCCCCTTTGAGCCTTCGGATGTAAATTAAATTGTCTTCTGTAGCCAAATGATCCTACAGTAAAAATCTTAATAGCAATGTGAAACAGTTAAAATGTATAGACATTGAGAGCTTGGGACTATAAGGTTCTGTCTGCAAAAACATGATTCTGAGATAAATGGCTTTAAAGTAACGAACCCACTTTGCTTTGAATGGTGTCAGTAATTTTAATATTTTGGATTTAACATCATGAATAAGGGTATTTAGAGTACTATATACTGTAGGTAGAGAACATTGAACAGAACAAGGTTATGTCAATAACAGATGTTTTACAAAAAGTCCCTCGATTTGACGTATATTTGAGATGTTTTATTGATCTTTAACCTTCCAATGCAGTAATAGCCTTTAGCATGGTCACCGTGGCTTTAAGAAAACAGCTGGCAAAAGTGCATCTGACTGAGACCACTGAGGCAAAGATTTTTGTGACTGAGGTACACAATGAGTATACAAAACATTAAGGACACCTGCTCTTGCCATTGCATAGACTGACCAGCTGAAACCAGGTGAAAGCTATGATCCCTTATTGATGTCACTTGTTAAATCCCCTTCAATCAGTGTAGATGAAGGGGTGGAGACAGGTTAAAGAAGGATTTGTAAGTCTTGAGACAATTAAGCCATGGTGTATGTGTGCCATTCAGAGTGTGAATGGGCAAGACAAAAGATTTAAGTGCCTTTGAACAAGGTATGGTAGTAGGTGCAAGGCACACTGTTTTAAGTATGTCAAGAACTGCAACAGTGCTGGGTTTTTCACACTCAACAGTTTCCCATGTGTATCAAGAATGCCAAGAGTGTACAAAGCTGTCATCAAGGCAAAGGGTGGCTACTTTGAAAAATCTAAAATATATTTTGATATGTTTAACACTTTTTTGGTTACTACATGATACCATATGTGTTATTTCATAGTTTTGATGTTTTCACTATTATTCTACAATGTAGAGAAATAGTAAAAATAAAGAATGAGTAGGTGTGTCCAAACTTTTGACTGGTACTGTATATATACTGTATATGTATATATACAGTGGGGAGAACAAGTATTTGATACACTGCCGATTTTGCAGGTTTTCCTACTTACAATTTTTGTCATAGGTGCACTTCAACTGTGAGAGACGGAATCTAAAACAAAAATCCAGAAAATCACATTGTATGATTTTTAAGTAATTAATTAGCATTTTATTGCATGACATAAGTATTTGATACATCAGAAAAGCAGAACTTTAATTCATTAAAAATCCTACAATGTGATTTTCTGGATTTTTTTTCAAATTTTGTCTGTCATAGTTGAAGTGTACCTATGATGAAAATTACAGGCCTCTCATCTTTTTAAGTGGGAGAACTTGCACAATTGGTGTCTGACTAAATACTTTTTTGCCCCACTGTATTTCCCCACATTAACAACAAGAAACAAGCTACTTACCACCAAGGAGCAGTATTTTAGCTGTGTAGCTTTTCACCTTTTGGCATTTTTTGCTACTGGGCCATACCACTTCCACCCAATCAGATTCACGCCGTAGGTGCATGCTATTTTCAGTAGCATTCAGACCCCTTCACTTTTTCCACATTTTTTTAATGTTACAGCCTTGTTCTAAAATTCAGTTTTTTCCTCATCAATCTACACACAATACCCCATAATGACAAAGCGAAAACAGGTTTTTAGAAACTTCTGCGAATGTATACAAAATAAAAAACAGATACCTTATTTATCTCATATGTATTTACTGTATTCTATTATACTGTATCTTAGTCTATGCCGCTCTGGCATTGCTCATCCAAATATTTATATATTCTTAATTCCATTCATTTAATTTAAATATGTGTGTATTGTTGTGAAATTGTTAGATATTACTGTGTTAGATATTACTGCACTGTTGGAGCTAGAAACACAAGCATTTCGCTACACTTGCAATAACATCTGCTAAACACATGTATGTGACCAATAACATTTGATTTGATTCAATTTACATAACTAGTCAGACCCTTTGCTATGAGACTCGAAATTGAGCTCAGGTGCATCCTGTTTCCATTGATCATCGTTGAGACGATTCTACAACTTAAATGGACTTGATTTGGAAAGACATACACATGTCTATATAATTTCAGAGCAAAAACCAAGCCATGAGGTCGAAGGAATTGTCTGTGGAGCTCTGAGACAGGATTATGTCGAGGCACAGATCTGGGAAAGGGTACCAAAAAATGTCTGCAGCATTGAAGGTCCCAATAAACACAGTGGCCTCCATCATTCTTAAATGTAAGAAGTTTGGAACCACCAATTCTCTTCCTAGAGCTGGCCGCCTGGCTAAATTGAGCAATATGTGGAGAAGGGCCTTGGTCAGATAAGTGACCAAGAACCAGAGGGTCACTCTGACAGAGCTCCAGAGTTCCTCTGTGGAGATGGGAGAACCTTCCAGAACCTTCCAGAAGGCAAAGTTTTTCAGTGGCAAGGACTGGGAGACTAGTCAGAATCGAGGGAAAGATGAACTGAGCAAAGTACAGAGAGATCCTTGATGAAAACCTGCTCCAGAACGCTCAGGACCTCAGACTGGGGCAAAGGTTCCCCTTCCAACCTGGCAACGTTCCTAAACACACAGCCAAGACAACGCAGGAGTGGCTTCGGGACAAGTCTCTGAATGTCCTGGACTTGAACCTGATCAAGAGACCTGAAAATAGCTGTGCTGCAACGCTCCCCATCCAACTTGACAGAGCATGAGAGGATCTACAGAGAAGAATGGGAGAAACTCCCCAAAAACAGATGTGCCAAGCTTGTAGCGTCATACCCAAGAAGATTTGAGGCTGTGATCGCTGCCAAAGGTGATTCAACAAAGTACTGAGTAAAGGGTCTGAATACTTATGTAAATGTGCTTTTATTTTATTTTTTAAATGCAATTTAAAAAAATAATTTGCAAAAGATAAAAATTACAGTTTTTCAAATCAAATCAAATCTTATTTGTCACATGCGCCGAATACAACCTTACCGTGAAATGCTTACTTACAAGCCCTTAACCAACAATGCCGTTCAAGAAATAGTTAATAGAATATTTACTAAATAAACTAAAGTTTAAAATTCGAATCAATCAAAAAGTAACGCAAGAAATGTGCATAACAATAACAAGGCTATGTACAGGGGGTACCGGTACCGAGTCAATGTGCGGGAGTACAGGTTAGTCGAGGTAATTTGTAATGTGACTATGCATAGATAATAAACAGCGAGTAGCAGCAGTGTAAAAACAAAGTGGGGGTGGTCAATGTAAATAGTCCGGGTGGCAATTTGATTAGTTGTTCAGACGTCTTATAGCTTGAGGGAAAAGCTGTTAAGGAGCCTTTTGGTCCTAGACTTGGCGCTCTGGTACCGCTTGCAGTGTTTAACGCTGAGATGTAGTCAATGAACAGCATTCTAACATAGATGTTCCTTTTGTCCAGGTGGGAAAGGGCAGTGTGTAGTGCGATTAAGAATGTGTCATCTGTGAATCTGTTGGGGTGGTATGCTAATTGGTGTGGGTCTAGGGTGTCCGGGAGGATGCTGTTGATGTGAGCCTTGACCAGCCTTTCAAAGCACTTCATGGCTACCGACGTGAGTGTCAAGGGGTGGGAATCATTTAGGCACGTTACCTTCGCTTCCTTGGGCACGTGGACTATGGTGGTCTGCTTGAAACATGTAGGTATTACAGACTCAGTCAGGGAGAGGCTGAAAATGTCAGTGAAGTCACTTGACAGTTGGTCCGCGCATGCTTTGAGTACATGTCCTGGTAATGCGTTTTGCCTGGCGGCTTTGTGAATGTTGACCGGTTTAAAGGTTTTGATCACATCAGCTACCAAGAGTGTTATCACACAGTCATCCAGAACAGCTGGTGCTCTCGTGCATGCTTCTGTGTTGCTTGCCTCAAAGCGAGCATAAAAGGTATTTTGCTCGTCTGGTAGGCTCGCGCCACTGGGTAGCTCACGTCTGGGTTTCCCTTTGAAGTCCATAATAGTTTTCAAGCCCTTCCACATCCGACGAGCGTCAGAGCCGGTGTAGAAGGATTCAATCTTAATCCTGTATTGACGCTTTGCTTGTTTGATGGTTCGTCTGAGGACATAGCAGGATTTCTTTTAAGTGTCTGGATTAGTCTCCCGCTCCTTGAAAGCGGCAGCTCTAGCCTTTAGCTCGATGGGGATGTTGCCTGTAATCCATGGCTTCTGGTTGGGATAGGTACGTACGGTCACTGTGGGGATGACGTCATCAATGCACTTATTGATGAAGCCAATGACTGAGGTGGTGTACTCCTCAATGCCATTGGATGAATCCTGGAATATATTCCAGTCTGTGCTAGCAAAACAGTCCTGTAGTGTAGCATCTGCGTCAACTGACCACTTCTGTATTGAGCAAGTCACTGGTATTTCCTGCTTTAGTTTTTGCTTGTAAGCAGGAATCAGGAGGATATAATTTTGATCAGATTTGCCAAATGGAGGGTGGGGGAGAGCTTTGTATGCATCTCTGTGTGTGGAGTAAAGGTGGTCTAGGATTTGTTTTTCTCTGGTTGCACATGTGACATGCTGGTAATAATTTTGGTAAACTGATTTTAGTTTGCCTGCATTAAAGTCCCCGGCCACTAGGAGCGCTGCTTCTGGGTGAGCATTTTCTTCTTTGCTTATGGCCTTATAGAGTTGGTTGAGAGCGGTCTTAGTGCCAGCTTCGTTCTGTGGTGGTAAATAGACGGCTACGAATAATATAGATGAGAACTCTCTTGGTAGATAGTGAGGTCTACAACTTATCATAAGGTACTCTACCTCAGGCGAGCAATACCTCGAGACTTCTTTAATATTAGAAAACAACAGTTTTCAGCTGTGCTAACAATATTGCAAAAGTGTTTTCTAATGATCAATTAGACTTTTAAAATTAAAAACTTGAATTAGCTAACACAACGTGCCATTGAAACAAAGGAGTGCTGGTTGCTGATTTAAAAAAATAAATAATAATTTCACCTTTATTTAACCAGGTAGGCAAGTTGATAACAAGTTCTCATTTACAACTGCAACCTGGCCAAGATAAAGCAAAGCAGTTCAACACATATAACAACAGAGTTACACATGGAGTAAAACAAACATACAGTCAATAATAAAGTAGAAAAATAAGTCTATATACAATGTGAGCAAATGAGGTGAGATAAGGGAGGTAAAGGCAATAAATAGGCCATGGTGGCGAAGTAAATACGATATAGCAATTAAAACACTGGAATGGTAGATTTGACAGTAGATGAGTGTGCAAAGTAGAAATACTGGGGTGCAAAGCAAAGCAAAGCAAAACAAATAAATAAGTAAATACAGTAGGGGAAGGGGTAGTTGTTTGGGCTATTTATATATGGGCTATGTACAGGGGCAGTGATCTGTGAGCTGCTCTGACAGCTGGTGCTTAAAGCTTGTGAGGGAGATAAGTGTTTCCAGTTTCAGAGATTTTTGTAGTTTTTCCACTTAATGGCAGCAGAGAACTGGAAGGAGAGGCGGCCAAAGGAGGAATTGGCTTTGGGGGTGACAAGTGAGATATACCTGCTGGAACGCGTGCTACGGGTGGGTGCTGCTATGGTGACCAGCGAGCAGAGAGAAGGCGGGACTTTACCTAGCAGGGTCTTGTAGATGACCTGGAGCCAGTGGGTTTGGCGACGAGTATGAAGCGAGGGCCAGCCAACGAGAGCGTACAGGTCGCAGTGGTGGGTAGTATATGGGGCTTTGGTGACAAAACGGATGGCACTGTGATAGACTGCATCCAATTTGTTGAGTAGGGTGTTGGAGGCTATTTTGTAAATGACATTGCCGAAGTCGAGGATCGGTAAGATGGTCAGTTTATCGAGGGTATCTTTGGCAGCATGGGTGAAGGATGGTTTGTTGCGAAATAGGAAGCCAATTCTAGATTTAACTTGATTTAACTAGATTAACTAGATTTAATATGTTTTATGTGAGTCTGGAAGGAGAGTTTACAGTCTAACCAGACACCTAGGTATTTGTAGTTGTCCACATATTCAGAACTGTCCAGAGTAGTGATGCTGGACGGGCAGGCAGCGATCGGTTGAAGAACCTGCATTTAGTTTTACTTGTATTTAAGAGCAGTTGGAGGCCATGGAAGGAGAGTTGTATGGCATTGAAGCTCGTCTGGAGGGTTGTTAACACAGTGTCCAGAGAAGGGCCAGAAGTATACAGAATGGTGTCGTCTGCGTAGAGGTGGATCAGAGACTCACCAGCAGCAAGAGCGACATAATAATATATACAGGGCCTCTGTATTTAAATATTCCATAAAAAATCTTGTTTCCAGTTACAATAGTCATTTATAACATTAACAATGTCTACACTGTATTTCTGATCTATTTGATGTTATTTTAATGGACAAAAAATTAGCTTTTCTTTCAAAAACAAGGATATTTCTAAGTGACCCCAAACTTTTGAATGATAGTGTTCATATAACTAGGAATAAAGTGACTAGGCAACAGGACAGATAATAAACAGTAGCAGCAGCATATGTGATCAGTCAAAGAAAGTGAGTGCAAAAAGGGTAAATGCAGATAGTCTGGGTTAGGACTGTGGCCAGTCATGAATTTTTTTCAGCCGTTGATTGACAAGCAAATAACTGCCGGTCTCCCGGTAATTGACCGTTAATGAACATAAACACATTTAGCATTCCTGACTTCCATGTAAAGGTTACAAGCGACTTGTAATGGGAATTTTAATGTTTGTGCTTTTCTTATAACTAATTTCTGTTTTCTATTCATGTGCTGTTCTAATAACAATTTCTGTGTTAATGCAAGTGGCTTACTGTACAAATCCTCACTATCAGTAGCTGCAATTTGGCAGTACGCCCAGCCCTTGTTTTGAGAACGAACAAAATATATCTCAGTTTCAATGTCTCAGCTTAGAGAGAAGAAGCCTCGTGAGGTATTGGTCTGTCACATGAATGAAACAAAATTGTAATGATTAATTAATTATGCTAAATCATGCAAATATAACTTGTCTGTGTATAGCTGTATATAAGAAAACTGCTGGGACTGCCCAGGAGAGTTCCTGATTGACATGGTGCATTGAGTTGGTTGGAACCTATCCAGCGCGCTGACAAATAAACAATGATTCATTTAAGATTGACTTCGAGTGTCCTTGTGTAAGAATTTCCACGACAGACTGATGCAGACCTTTGGAATATCTGCGTTTGAAAAAGTCTAATAAATCCATGTAATATAGCCTACACCATCACAATACATTATTTATTTTAGACAGATCTAAAGAAACAGGATATGAAGAAAATGTAGTCTATTTCAGAAGAACAGAATAGCATACTCTGAGTTGTCCTTATGTTAGGCCCTGATCTGGCTATGCCATATGGCCGTGGGCAACACTAGTTCATTTAGCAGACAAGATTTGCTTAGAATTACATGGCATTATTTTATATTATTTCATAGTATGAAGAATACAATTGAACACAGTTGAATAAAATAGAAAGGCTATTTTCTCCAAATGTCACGCCCTGACCATAGAGAGCTGCTTATTCTCTATGTTGGTTGGGGCGTGACAGTGACTAGGGTGGGATATCTAGGTTGAATAATGATCTATGTTGGCCTGGTATGGTTCCCAATCAGAGGCAGCTGTTTATCGTTGTCTCTGATTGGGGATCATATTTAGGCAGCCATTTCCCCATTGTGCTTTGTGGGATCTTGACTATGTATGTATGACTATCTATGTATGCCTGTTAGCACTATTGTTAGCTTCACGTTTTTTTTTAGATATATTGTTTTTGTTTTGCTGTGAGTTTCACCTAGTAATAAAAAGATGTGGAACCCAGATCACGCTGCGCTTTGGTCCACTCATCATAACATTCGTGACACCAAAGGATTTGAGGGAGTGCGCACATGCAAAGAGGTGAACATAGCTGACCTATGTGTCACACCCTGATCTGTTTCACCTGTCCTTGTGATTGTCTCCACCCCCTCCAGGTGTCGCTTATTATCCCCGGTGTATATATCCCTGTTTCCTGTCTCTCTGTGCCAGTTCATCTTGTTTGCCAAGTCAACCAGCGGTTTTCCTTGCTCCTATTTTTTCTCCAGTCTCTTTTGGTTCTAGTCCTCCTGGTTTCAACCCTTGCCTGTCCTGACTCCGAACCCACCTGCCTGACCACTCTGCTTGTTCTGTCTATTCCCTTGTGCTGTTTGGACTCGGATCTGGTTACTGAACCCCTACCTGGCCTGACCTCGAGACTGCCCTTCATCTGGCACTGTTTTGGACTCTGACTCGGTTTATGAACTCTCGCCCGTCCCCGACCTAACTTTTGCCTACCCCTTGGATTAATAAATATTGGAGCTCAACCATCTGTCTGCATTTGGGTCTCGCCTTGTGTCCTTATACTATGTGCTTAATTTAGAGTTATTTATGTTACTTTAGTTGTGATACAAATGTTGGGCTATATGTTTAGTTTTTTAGTTTAGGCTACATGACGTGACTCTAATGATGATTTGAAAAAAAGTTGCATTAAGGGCATGAGCTCTGCTTTGTTTTTAGCACAGGCTGTACACACTAAATCAGTCTCTCTGTCACGACTCCGACCGAGGCAGGCTCTCCTTCCCGTTCGGGTGGCGCTCGGCGGTCGTCGTCACCGGCCTATTAGCTGCCACTGATCCTTTTCTCCCCCTCCTTATGTGTTTATTGATTACACCTGTTTTCATTTGTTGGTAATTAGTTGGGTTTATCAGTCAGCCGGCCCGCCCGGTTCTTTGTGCGGGATTATTAGTTGTTAAGCGTGGTGTCTGTTTTGTACTACGTGTCTACGTGGTTACTGGACTGCTTTCATTCCCCGTGTCTGGGGTAGTTTTTGTGAGCACCCAGTGTATTTAGAAGGGTGACTTTAGTTTCTCAGTGTTCATTAAAAGGGAACATTTGTTATTGCACCCTCTGCTTCCTGCGTTTGACTTCGCACTCCGACACCCAGTCCTTAACACTCTCATTCACAATTTGACAAGCACTTGATAATTCCTCGAATGTCCCAGCGGCATCCCCTTTGTGTGACAGTAAGGCCCCCCCCAAATAATCCATGTATTTTGCGGCCAGTGGCCATTGTGCCCTTGGGCTGAAAAGTATTATTCCCTTCTCCCGGCTGTGTGCCGAAGCACCTCTCACTCACATGACTCACCGTCACGTGATCGGGTCTTTCTCACAGACCACAAGCGAAGACAAACATGGGGATGCAACTGCATGCATCCTTATTTAATTCCGTTGCACATATGGAAGATATTGGAAGAAATGTTGACAATTACTTTTTGTCAGCCAACAAGATGAGAAGGCCTAACGAACAGTAAAAGCACTAACCTATGTCAATCTACTATCCCCCATAGTACAACATTTTACTTATTCTGTGTGAGAAATAAATATTCCAAACATAGTCTGGGACAGTTGCGGGATGCGATAGATCCCAAATTAATACAACCACAAGCATCAAAAAATCTGTTTTGAGCAATGAGCCTTAGGCTATTTCTAGGATGATGGATGATGGTGTTGTGAGCCATGATAATTTCAAGGCTACAGATGTGAGGGCTTTGCAGCGATAGTATGTTAGACAGGTTACCTTGGTGTTCTTAGGCACAGGGACTATGGTGGTCTGCTTGAAACATGTAGGTTTTACAGACTGGGTCAGGGAGAAGTTGAAAATGTCAGTGAAGACACTTGCCAGCTGGTCAGCACATGTTCTGAGTATGCATCCTGGTAAATCCATCTCACCCTGCACCCTTGTGAATGTTAACCTGTTTAAAGGTCTTACTCACATCGGCTACCGAGAGCGTGACCACACAGTCATCCAGAACAGCTGTGCTCTCATGTTTGGTTCAAGTGTTGCTTGCCTTGAAGTGAGCATATAAGGCATTTAGCTCGTCTGGTAGGCTCGCGTCACTGGGCAGCTTGTGGCTGGGTTTCCCTTTGCAATCCATGATAGTTGGCAAGCTGAGGTGAGCAGAACCTCAAGACTTCCTTAATATTAAAGATTGCGAATCAGCTGTTAACAATATGACCACTCCCCTCCCCCCTTAAGCTTACCCGAAGCTGTCGTTGTGTCCTGCTGATACATAGACAAACCAGCTAGATGTAAATTATCTCTGTCCTTGTTCAGCCCCGACTGAGAAACATAGGATATTACTGTTCTTCAGGTCCCGTTGATAGGATAGTCTCGAATGGAGCTCATTCAGTTCTTCTCCAGTGATTGTATGTTTGCCAATAGAATGGAGGTTTATCTACTAGCCGACATAGTTTAGCCAGGGTGTCCACACGTCGGCCTCTCTTGCGCTGTCTCTTTCTCTTCCCGAGTCTCGGGGATTAGGGCCTGGTCCGGGATGAGGAGTATGTCCTGCACCTCCTCCCCACCTTTCCTGGAGGATCTCTACACACACAGACACAGACACAGACACAGACACAGACACAGACACAGACAGGGGTAGGGGTGGTGGACTGTGCTAACTATAGGTGTGTAGCAACAAACCAGAGTGCTGTGTGGTTTGCTGAGTTCAGCTGTAATTTAACTGTTTGACTGTGTTGAGCTGTGTTTAACTGTGTAACTGGAGTGCTGTGTGGAGATACAGTAAGATGATACCTGTGCTTCCTGCTTCAGGTTGTGCTGTCTGTCATTGGCTCAGCAGGTGAAGCCTATTTTATTCTCCAGCCAATTAATTGCATGGTCTGATGGAGAGGTTATGGAGAGTAGAGGTGCAGTTGTACACACATACAGGGAAACTGGTGTACACTACCAATATGGTATTAGAGCCTAGGGAGGAAGGGGGGGTGAGTGAAAGAGAGAGTGAGGGGGGAGAAAGAAAGAAAGAGTGACAGAGAGAGAGGGAGGGAGGGCAGAGTTTGATTAAACAATGCGCTTCACTTCCTGAATCTTTCATGCTGGTTATTGAATTATACATCTGCTTTCATAAATGATTGAACCAAAGTGATTATGTGATGCTTTGTCATCGTGTGAGTGTGCATGTGTGTGTGCGTGGTGTGTGTGTGTCTCTGTGCATGCGTGCGTGTGTGTGTTTCTCTCCTTGTCTACAGAGTGAATGGGCTCCTAGCCCCCCTCCTGGTCTAAGTGTGGTTGCTGTGGAGACAGTGTGTCAGCCACATCTACTAAGGTTCTACAATGATTATTTGGCAACAGCAGAGAGGGGGAGTGATGGACTGGGAGATAGGGAGAGGTAAAAAGGAGGAGAGAGAGAGAGAGAGCGAGAAGAGAGAAGAGGCTACGATAGGATAGAGCTCTATGTGACCTTTACAGACTGTACCCCAGTGGTGGTTTGACTGTGCAGACTCTCTCTCTCACACACACACACACACCAGATCATTTATCATGAGTCAATAAGGTCAAAAAGCAGAATGGTTGACGTGTATGTTAGTCAGCCATATTTATTAGCTGTTGTGGCATTTCTAGGAGCTGGGTGGCTGTGTATGACTTAACCTCTGCATGGATTTCCATGATGTGTGAGAGCTACAAGGACACCAAGCCTACTACACCCATAAACCCCCCTCATAAACCTTTTTCTCACACACACACACACACACACACACACACACACACACACACACACACACACACACACACACACACACACACACACACACACACACACACACACACACACACACACACACACACACACACACACACACACACACACACACACACACACACACACACACACACAAACAATGGGTTATCATGCTGTTAATGTCGCCAGTGAAACAATATGTCACTAAGCAATTGCTGTGTGTGCCAGTGTTTGCCAGGACTAACTAGTAGCTAAAGAGTGTGCAGCGGTCTAAGCAGCGGTCTAAGCAGCGGTCTAAGCAGCGGTCTAAGCAGCGGTCTAAGCAGCGGTCTAAGCAGCGGTCTAAGCAGCGGTCTAAGGCATTGCATCTCAGTGCTAGAGGCGTCACTACAGACACCCTGGTTCGATTCTAGGCTGTATCACAACTGGCCATGTTTAGCAGTCCCATAGTGCGGTGCACCATTGGCCCAGCGTCGTCCGGGTTTGGCCGGTGTAGGCCGTCATTGTAAATAAGAATTTGTTGCCTAGTTAAATAAATGTTAAATAAATAAAAAATTAAATATAGGAGACCTTGACAACAGCTGTATTACACAGGGTACAGAAAACACACACACAAACAGACACAGCTCCCCAATCATGTGCGAACAAGACACCTTCTCTCACCAAGATGAACATAACATAAAGAATCCTCACACTTTCTACCCTTCAAAGATGGAAAGGATGCACAGAAGAGGGGGATGAATAAACAAGTGTGTTTGGGTAACGTCTTGGGGCCGGAAAACAAACATCCAAACAGCTCTAATTGATCAAAGGAGCTGCTGTCTCTAACGAGCTGTTAATTAACTGTCATTTCACTTAGCACACGCACACACAAACACACACACACACACACACGCAAAAACACACACAGTTCTACAGCTGTACCATTGAGAGCATCTTGACTGGCTGCATCACCACTTGGTATGGCAACTGCTTGGCATTCTACCGCAAGGCGCTACAGAGGGTAGTGCGTACGGTCATGCACAACACTGGGGCAAAGCTCCCTGCCATCCAGAACCTCTATACCAGGTGGTGTCAGAGGAAAGTCCTACAAATTGACAAAGACTCAAGACACCTAAGCCATAGATTGTTCTCTCTGCTACTGCACGGCAAGTTGTACCAGTGCACGAAGTCTGGACCCTGAACAGCTTCTACCCCCAAGCCATAAGACTGCTAAATAGTTATCCCTTTCCTGCAGTCAATGACCAAAAGCACTCTCTTTGGTCTCATGGGTGGAATGCTATTAATATTTTTCATAATATCATAATAAATTAGTATATATATTTTTTTAAACTACAAAATATGGTGTTTCTATGTCAAACAGTTTTGTTATATTTCAGTCTTCTGTGATGTATATAAAGTGCATAATTGGGATGCAAACTCAAAATGTAATATTTTCCAACTCTATATCTGACATGGTATAGGTGTCTTCTTTTTTTAGCCATGTTTGTGATATGTATACTTTTGCTTCAAAGTAGACTTGTTCAAGACTACTAACGATCTCTCTTTGTGACCATGATTTAGCCCACTGCAGTAAAAGCTTAACCAAACAGCTACCCGGACTATCTGCATTTGATCCTCCTTTGCACTAACTCTTTTGACTCATCACACACACTGCTACTGCTGTTTATTATCTATCCTGCTGCCTAGTCACTTTACCCCTACCTCATTTCCCTCGTACCCCTCCAGATCAACTTTGTACTGGTACCCCATGTTTATAGCCAAGTTATGCTTACTCATTGGATATGTATTCCTTGTGGGGTTTTTTTTTTTTGGGGGGGGGCTCTTCTATTGTTTTTTAATGTCTCTCTCTGCATTGTTGGTGAAAAGCCCGTAAGTAAGCATTTCACTGTTAGTCTACACCTGTTGTTTACCAAGCATGTGACAAATACATTTTGATTTGATTTGACAAGCAGAAACACAGACACACACAAATGCACAGACGCACAAACTCACTCGCGCACACACACACACAAACGCATGTGCACACACAAATGCAAGCACACACACTCACTCTCTATTCTGTCCACTACTCTGTGTGTTTACTTGAATTTGTAACAAACAAAATGCTTTGAGGCATTGGATAATTAATTAAAGAGGATCCACACATAACACACACTGATAACAGGAGTTTTGATAGGTGGAGTTAGTCAACAGCAATGCATTGTCTAGAAATGACAAGAACCTCTGTCATATAGAGAATAGGACATTGTGTTGTATACTGTATGTTGCATTTATATAACTGTGGTACAACATAGGCTCAGAGAGTTTTACACACATACACATACACACACTCTCACACAGTTTATAAAATGAGCGCGAACACGCTCGCGCACGCACACACACACACGCACACACACACACACACGCACACGCACACGCACGCGCACACGCACACGCACACGCACACACACACACACGTACTGACTCAGTGAA